>NC_134404.1:0-183790 GCF_038048845.1 Mixophyes fleayi | reverse complement strand
GTGGAAGTGTTGCTTTCGGGATAAACGTCATTGTCATGGCAAAGAAATTAATTGCAATTCATCTGATCACTCCATGACATTCTGGAGTATATGCAAACTGCTATCATAAAAACTGAGACAGCAGACTTTGTGAAAAATATTTGTCATTCTGAAAACTTTTGAACTTTTGCTCATGACTATATACCCCCTTTATAAACACCTCATACACCCCCATTGTGCCTCACACCTCCTCATTATTTTTATATATATATATATATATATATATATATATATATATCTATATCACACCATCTCGTGTATATATATATACCGACTTACACCTCCTCTCCTTGTGCCTCATACCTCCCCATTATACATATACATCTCATATAAACCCCCTCCTCATACCTCCCCCCATGGCCCTTATATCCCCATTATACATACCTCCTCCTTATACACCACATACTTAATGCCTCCCCCATTATACATACCACTACCCACTTTACATTTGCACCTCGTACTACTATTCGGTCCGTCTCTGAACATATGACCTGTACTTATCTTCCCCATTAATGGAAACGTTTCCTTTTCCAGGACGCTCATAACTGCATCCCGGAGCTGGACAGTGACACGGCCATGTTCTCTGTCTATGACGGGCACGGAGGTAAGTCTGTAGGGATCTCGCAGGGTTCACCAATGACGATTATAGATTCCTTTTATAGTGCCCCGGGGGAGTTGCTGCGTCTTCTCTCACTGTAAATGTCTCTTAGGTGAGGAAGTGGCTCTGTACTGTGCCAAGTACTTACCTGGCATCATCAAGGAGCAGAAGGCCTACAAGGATGGAAAGCTTCAGAAGGTAAGTCAATACGTGGTCTGGGGTAATGGGGTGGACACAGGATTGTGGTGTAACGTTTGTTTGGCAGGCTCTGGAGGATGCCTTCCTCGCCATCGATGAGAAGCTGACGCAGGAGAACGTGATAAAGGAACTGTCTCAGATGGCCGGGCGTCCCATCAACGAGCAGAGTGAGAAGAATAAAGTAGCTGATGAGGATGACGGTAAGTTGTGTGAATGGCTCTCATATTTATGGTGACCCCAATTCCCCGCAATGTCACATGATTTGCCATTATAGGTGTAATCGGTACCTCACCTCAGTCACATTGGCACAGACTGTTTTACAAGACTAAAGGATGCTCTTCTATAGACTTTGGTGGGAAGGATCCGTGTGACCCCACTGGTAGTGAGATGGGGGGGTGGGCACCGTGACTGATATCACATAGCCCTAGACACTTTGTCCTATTGTCCTTTCGAACAGTAGTTTATTATTGGAACCTATGTTTTATATGGCTTTTAGCGATAATCTTCCATCTTGTGTTTCAGTGGACAATGAAGAAGCAGTTTTGTTACACGAGGAAGCCACCATGACCATTGAGGAGCTTCTCACTCGTTATGGCCAGAACTGCAACAAAGGAGCACGAAACAAGATGTGTCTACAGAACGCCAAGCCTGACTCTGAGGAGAAGCCCAAGGATGGAATTGTTAATGGGGACCTAGATTCAGATCCCCAGTGTAAAAACGGAGAAAAGGAAACCTCAGCTGTGTCCTCTGGAATCTCCTCATCAGATGAAGGGGGCAGTAGTGGTTCCTCTCAAACCAAGTCTGGAGAGGAAGCCGTGTCGTCTTCCACAGGTGACGCGGGCCCATCTTGCTCCTCCTGCCCCACCCAACTGCAGAACACAGAGAAGTCAAAGTTCTTTGAGGACAGTGAAGAGTCTGAGGCAGAAGAGGATGAAGATGAAAGTGAGGTGAGTGACGTTTACCATTGATATGTGCCATGTAATGTCCACCATAAAGACTTCTCCAATCATGTACCTGAAACCAGTGACAAGACTCACAATTTAAAGACATCTCATTTATCTGGTGCTCTAGAGTTGTGGAAGAGAGGTGGACTAGCTGGTATCTTCACATCCATTGTAAATTACATGTGATGTTACATACACGGAGAGTGGTTTATTGGGGGGGGGGGGGGGGGTGTAAGGCATTGCAAACTCGCATCCCTTGAGGGGGGAGCACAGTGTGTCTAGTGAGGGGTGTCGCAGAGCGTGCAGCCTGTTGTGGGGGGAGAGGGGGCATCGCAGAGTGCGCAGCCTATTGGGGTGGGAGAGGATGTCGGTGACACTTTATGGCCAAGTATTCAGACTTACAGGGTGTGTTTAACGATATTTGGTGCAGGTAAGTACAGAAGCATCAGAAGGTATTTGCAGGTATTGGTTACCTTTATATATTGTAAAGCCCTGGTCTCCATATTGAGTGCTGAGTAAGAGCCAGTAATGTGGAATAGCTGAGACAGCCAGGTCCTTGTGGTCAGCGTTACTGTGTCCTGTCTGTCATCCCTCAGGAGTGCAGCGAGGAAGACTACAGCAGCGAAGAGGAGGCGGAGGAGGAAGAGGACAGCGAGGATGCAGAGGATGAAGAGGAAGAGATGCTGCCTGGGATGGATGGGAAGGAGGAGGTAAGTCTCCATTCTGTTGTATATATCAGTCATATCGGTGTTTGTCCATCTCCGAGCAGTAGGCTGGTGGGGAAGAAAGAGGTGTGCTCCTTGTACAGTGTTAGTGGCACGTACGGAGGGTTTCTCGGGGCATGACGGTGGCGTTGGTTGGTGCGGACAGGCAGAGATTGTGCGGGTATGACCCGTCGTTAAAGTAATCTATTAAAGAAAGGGAACAGCGGTCAGATGATATCCAGCAGTGAATAAATATTTACAATCAGCATCGATTTCTAGAAAATGTAGTATGTAAACAGTCATTCTTTGGAAAATGTGAAAATACATGTACAGTATGATTTGGTGAAGCAAGACTCTACAGCGAATAAAGTTAAGAAGGGGAGCACGGAATGTACCAGAGATGATAGTGGGGGGAGGTGAGCACGGAATGTACCAAAGATGATAGTGGGGGGAGGTGAGCACGGAATGTACCAAAGATGATAGTGGGGGGAGGTGAGCACGGAATGTACCAGAGATGATAGTGGGGGGAGGTGAGCACGGAATGTACCAAAGATGATAGTGGGGGGAGGTGAGCACGGAATGTACCAGAGATGATAGTAGGGGGAGGTGAGCACGGAATGTACCAGAGATGATAGTGGGGGGAGGTGAGCACGGAATGTCCCCGAGATGATAGTGGGGTCCTAGTTTGACCATGTTCCCCGGTGATGATGATGATGCTGGGTCCTAGTTTAACCGTGTTCCCCGGTGATGATGATGATGCTGGGTCCTAGTTTGACCGTGTTCCCCGGTGATGTTGATGACGCTGGGTCATAGTTTGACCGTGTTCCCCGGTGATGATGATGCTGGGTCCTAGTTTGACCGTGTTCCCTGGTGATGTTGATGACGCTGGGTCCTAGTTTGACCGTGTTCCCCGGTGATGATGATGCTGGGTCCTAGTTTGACCGTGTTCCCCGGTGATGATGATGCTGGGTCCTAGTTTGACCGTGTTCCCTGGTGATGTTGATGATGCTGGGTCCTAGTTTGACCGTGTTCCCCGGTGATGATGATGCTGGGTCCTAGTTTGACCGTGTTCCCCGGTGATGATGATGCTGGGTCCTAGTTTGACCGTGTTCCCTGTTGATGTTGATGATGCTGGGTCCTAGTTTGACCGTGTTCCCCGGTGATGATGATGATGCTGGGTCCTAGTTTGACCGTGTTCCCCGGTGATGTTGATGATGCTGGGTCCTAGTTTGACCGTGTTCCCCGGTGATGATGATGCTGGGTCCTAGTTTGACCGTGTTCCCTGGTGATGTTGATGATGCTGGGTCCTAGTTTGACCGTGTTCCCCGGTGATGATGATGATGCTGGGTCCTAGTTTGACGGTGATGATGATGATGCTGGGTCCTAGTTTGACCGCGTTCCCCGGTGATGTTGATGATGCTGGGTCCTAGTTTGACCGCGTTCCCCGGTGATGTTGATGACGCTGGGTCCTAGTTTGACCGTGTTCCCCGGTGATGTTGATGATGCTGGGTCCTAGTTTGACCGTGTTCCCCGGTGATGTTGATGATGCTGGGTCCTAGTTTGACCGCGTTCCCCGGTGATGTTGATGACGCTGGGTCCTAGTTTGACCGTGTTCCCCGGTGATGTTGATGACGCTGGGTCCTAGTTTGACCGTGTTCCCCGGTGATGTTGATGACGCTGGGTCCTAGTTTGACCGTGTTCCCCGGTGATGTTGATGACGCTGGGTCCTAGTTTGACCGTGTTCCCCGGTGATGTTGATGATGCTGGGTCCTAGTTTGACCGTGTTCCCCGGTGATGTTGATGATGCTGGGTCCTAGTTTGACCGTGTTCCCCGGTGATGTTGATGACGCTGGGTCCTAGTTTGACCGCGTTCCCTGGTGATGTTGATGACGCTGGGTCCTAGTTTGACCGCGTTCCCTGGTGATGTTGATGACGCTGGGTCCTAGTTTGACCGTGTTCCCCGGTGATGTTGATGACGCTGGGTCCTAGTTTGACCGTGTTCCCCGGTGATGTTGATGACGCTGGGTCCTAGTTTGACCGTGTTCCCCGGTGATGTTGATGACGCTGGGTCCTAGTTTGACCGTGTTCCCCGGTGATGTTGATGACGCTGGGTCCTAGTTTGACCGTGTTCCCCGGTGATGATGATGACGCTGGGTCCTAGTTTGACCGTGTTCCCCGGTGATGATGATGACGCTGGGTCCTAGTTTGACCGTGTTCCCCGGTGATGATGATGATGCTGGGTCCTAGTTTGACCGCGTTCCCCGGTGATGATGATGATGCTGGGTCCTAGTTTGACCGCGTTCCCCGGTGATGTTGATGATGCTGGGTCCTAGTTTGACCGCGTACCCCGGTGATGTTGATGATGCTGGGTCCTAGTTTGACCGCGTTCCCCGGTGATGTTGATGATGCTGGGTCCTAGTTTGACCGCGTTCCCCGGTGATGATGATGATGCTGGGTCCTAGTGTGACCGTGTTCCCCGGGGTTGATGATGTTGCTGGGTCCTAGTGTGACCGTGTTCCCCGGGGTTGATGATGTTGCTGGGTCCTAGTGTGACCGTGTTCCCCTGTAAGCTAGGAGTACAATCTGTATGTCTGCAGTTAACTGCTTCTTTCTCCTTAGCCCGGCTCGGACAGTGGGACGACAGCGGTGGTAGCTCTCATCAGAGGAAAGCAGCTTATTGTAGCCAATGCCGGAGATTCGCGCTGTGTGGTGTCGGAGAGAGGGAAAGCCGTGGACATGTCTTATGATCACAAACCAGAGGATGAATTGGAGCTGGCACGGATTAAGAACGCAGGTGGTAAAGTTACCATGGATGGTCGAGTGAATGGAGGTCTCAACCTTTCCCGAGCGGTTGGTAAGCTATCCTAGGAATGACCTCAATGTATAGCTCTATTGTATTTAATGTCTGCCATTTTAAATTATACAACTATGCATGAACTGTATAGAAATGTATACTTGCATATTTCTGGGCTAGTTGTCCAGTAGGGGAGAAGTGCCCAGTAGTGTTTTGGTGCTTCCGTACCTCTGGTCAGTGGCACCCCCGGTATCTGTTCCAGATCTCCTGTTCTGAATTTGGTTTGGAGGTAACTCTACACATCGAAGACACAGTGGGTGATATTAAGATGACCCCAGCCAGCCTTTGAAGTAAAGTGTCCAGGCTTACCCTCACGCACTGATTAAAGGATCAGTCTGGATTGGGTAAGAGGGCTGGCTATTCCCCCCTCCAGTAATGTGTGGGTAGATCGTATAAAAGACTGTGTATAAGATATAACACCACTATCTTCATGTGTTATGTAATGAAACAGCTTTAACTTCGTAAGTAATCCTTTGTCTCCGAGCATTGGAAATGGTCACTGTTCGGTTCTTCGTTATTCACTCAGCTCTTAGCAAGTGGTAAATATGTGACTATTCTGGGGGTGTCTATGTCCACTCATCCCATCTCCTTGTGAGCTGACTCGGTGGGTTAAACGTGGAAAAGCTCTAAGCTGGGTGCCAGTATTGTGACAGCCGAAGTGTTGATATAGCGGCCTTGTTCTCCACTGCCATAGACAAAACCTGTGTTGAGAGAGTCTGATTGTAGGAGCCGTCATGCTAGTCTGGTGTCTTTGCCATTTATTTTGGCACATATCTGCAGTTGGGTGTGTTGGGATCAGCCTACTCTGCCACCCTATTTTACCAAACTTAATTGGGTTTCTGCGCCTTGGCAACTTGGCCCTGGTTGGTTGGCCAAACCAGCCGCTCAGATTGTGTACTAATTGGTGCCTCCAGGTATAGAAGGGTAATTGCTGCCAGCACTTGGAGCCATCTAGTGTGTGTAATTCTGGGTTCAAGTAGGTTATTATATGGAAGTGAGGGGCAGTTCTGTCACCTCCATGCGGCCAGGTGGTGTAAGCTGGGACATAGCTGAGTGATATTCCTGAGCGCCTCCATCCCTGTCCCTCATTACCGCCTGGCTACTATGACACATGACCGGTTTACTCTGACATTACTGCTTCAAAGACTGTAATTGTGCAGAGTATAATATTTTCCTCAAAGTAATATGTATTGTTTGTAAAAATCCACTTGTACAGTATGTGGACTTCATCTGAAAAATTCTTATTTCTCTAAGCTTATTAATATGTGCTGGTGTAGAATGATCCTGGAACATTGTCATGTTCTCTCCAGGTGATCACTTCTATAAGAGGAACCGTAATCTACCTCCAGAGGAACAAATGATCTCTGCGCTCCCCGACATCAAAGTGTTGACTCTGAATGAGGAACATGAGTTTATGGTCATCGCCTGTGATGGAATCTGGTAATTGTCCATGTTCAATGTTTCTGAATTTCGTTCTAGAACCATCAGCACATGTGTTTCTAATGTGTTTCTTGTTGTAGGAATGTGATGAGCAGCCAGGAAGTGGTGGACTTTATCCAAGAGAAGATAAAACAGGAGCCGTCTGGGGAGCCCGTGTCCCTGTCTTCTATAGTGGAGGAGGTGAGTGCTGTAGAGCCATGGGCTTGTATTGTATGTTCTTGTTGGTTCATCTGTGCACTCACTGTCCTGTTGTCCCATCAGCTCCTGGACCAGTGCCTGGCTCCTGACACTTCTGGGGATGGTACGGGTTGTGACAACATGACCTGCATCATTGTCCGCTTCCAGCCCTTCTCACACAGTGGCCTTGAGGCCAGCAAGCGGAAACTGGATGATGTGGACACAGCCAGTGAAAACGGCAGCAAGAAAGCCAAGAGGGATTAGCGGGTGGACACGTTGCCCTTATTGAACTTTGACCTACGGTCTGCAGACTTTTATGAGTATTGTTGTCTTTTGTTTTCATTTGGTTTTGAAAACCGCTGTACAAACATGTTTTTCAGTTCTATGGGTAGCTGGCAGACGGTGCTCGTGTCAGGAGGTCGCTGGGAGGGGAACTGGGTCGCTATCGATTTGTGTATAATTTTGTAATCATTCCATGAACCCAGTTATCTTTGCCCCTGCAACCTGTGGAAGAATTTTAACAAGCCTTTTTTTTTTTTTTATAAATCCGTGTGTGGCCTGGCTCACTGTACAACCTAGGGGGGCGGGGGGGTGCTGGGTGGTCACTGGACTCTGTTTATCACATCTACGGTCCTCACCAAGCTATGAATGTGTCCTTCAGAGGTGACCAGTGCTGTAGGAGTGGGACATGTGTAATAAGGCACCTGTGTGATTACAAGCTACTGCTGTTCAGGGTGTAGGGGGCTGGGACAGGTTATAGCAGAAGGTTTCGGGTGCAAGTTGGTGGTGTAGTTTATTGAGGGTGTTACACCAAGGGATTGTTGGAGGAGCTGTGGGCAGGGAAGAGAGGGTTGGAGCTGCCTTGTAGGTGTTAAACATAATTATCTCTGGAATGGTTTATATATCATTATGGAACAAAGTGGTTCCTTTTAGTTTTCTAGTTCAATGTAACCTGATCGTTTTTACGTGTCATTAGGGTTAGACAAAATCTTCACTCTGGGGTCTGTATATTACCCGTTCATCACAACGCCTATTCCTGCACCTTCCATGTGTACATGCTTTGATGTCGGCCAAGAACTGAATGAAGAAAGCTGTCGGAGGCTCCGCTCTGCTGCGTGCATGGAGCCTGCATTGTGCTCATACTATGTACTAAATTAATAGGTTCTCTGTACGGGTGTTTCAGCCTTCAGGTCCTCTGTGTATTGGTTTGTTCTTGGAGCCTGGGTATCTGGGATTAGAGGTGATGCTGTTATTCTGCCCTCTACGTCCTGCAGCTATTGATGGGAACTTGGCTGCTTCCTGTGCAGAGGTGACAGAATGGGATCATGGTTTGATGGATCTCTCTGTGGAGTAAGTGGAGAGACCGTACAGGAAACGGCTGAAACCTCCACTGGTCCAGACGATGGGTGAGGTAAGATTCAGCCTCCAGTTGCTGAGGACATCTCTGTTGCTGATCTGGCTTCCTGGAGTGGAGCTGCTACTGTAGGAAGGGTTAGGCTGTTTGTCACCTACAACGATTGGGCAACGCAGTGATTTGTGGGCTGTTTGTCACCTACAACGATTGGGCAACGCAGTGATTTGTGGGCTGTTTTTTTTGTTGTTTGTTTTCTACCCATAGAGTTAGCAACAGTGCTTAATTGCCACATTTGTATGTATTTGAGAATGTCTTTAAAAGTTGGTGCAAGATAAAGGTTGTGTAACTTCGAGTGGTTTCAGAAGACCCCAGGAACATGAGAAGACCTTCTCTCATACACCTGTCTTTATACTTGTTCATTATCATGTTTGTATGTAGTTCCAGAAAACTTACCTGCCTAACGGTCCTCTGTATACAGTATGGCCTATAACTAGATCCACAGGTCCAAGCTCCGACCATCTTAGCCTTCCGTACGGGGAGGACATCGCCCAGCATTGAGTCACCAGATGGCCATACAACTCCGATCAGAGGGCTTTTATACCAGCTGTATGACCATAGAGCCGCTTCTTTTATCATCACTCAAACACCGTCTGCCTGGAATCAGGTGACCTTAGTCTCGGGCACGTAAAGTGGATGGCCGTTCCGGCTTGTTCTAATGAGTGGTCATAATGTAATGGCGCATGTCCAGCCCCATCCGGTAGTAGAGTATTACTGATGCCTAGGAAGGGTCATCTATCGCCCAAACTCTAGGGGTGTGGGATATTCTGTCTTGTGTAGGAGAGTTCTTTTTATTAGGTTATATATTAAATATATTTAATGAGCTTTTAAGTTGTGATGATTTTGAGGGTGTTTGAGACCTTCGTTCCTGGCTGTAACTCGATGGAGGAATAATAGTTTGCACTATGGTGATGGAAGATGTTCCCCCTCACCGTGTCAGGGTATGGAATCTCTTGTGTTTGTACCACTCTACGTATGGCAGGGGCATTTCTTTCTCGGATTTAGTGGCCTTTTAAGAATAAGGCTGAAGGGGGTGACCGTATGATATCGTGACCAAGGACCATACTGCAATAATGCCTCTCAAAACACATAAATAATTGTTGGAGATAAATTGTAGTTTGTCAGTGAATGTTTGTTCTATAGGTTTGTGACTAAATTGTTACCATCGCTGTAATGAGATTTTGACATCAGGTTTTGGGTTAAGTTGTTTGACTGAAATCCTTCACAGGGAACAGAAGAACCTCCATCTGCACCATTCTCCTAGCCCTATGATTGACATAGAGGAGACTCTGCCATCCCTCACTCCTGTGGATAAAGATGCCCAGCCCCTTCCTTGCAGCCAGGGTGAGGTCCACATGTCCTCGCTGTAAGCTTGTGTGGTTTGGAGGCTGGATGGACCTCTCACCCATCTCCAATCTACCACTGGAGCATGTGATGTTTGGCTTCGGTTTAGACATCCAATGTCCCCAGCCTATTGTCAATGAAGTCTACTGCCGTTATCTCCACTACTGAACTTCAGCCTTTTATGGGTGTGGGTCCTGGCTATAAAGCTGCACATATCTATATATTTATTACAGGGCTAATAGTGATCCAAGAAGGACTTTAATCTCCTCTTAAATCAGGCCTGTCCAACCTGCGGCCCTCCATCTGTTGTAAAACTACAAGCCCCTGCATGCTTTGCTAGTAGACAACCTGTTGATAGCTGGAAGGGCATGCTGGGACTTGTAGTTTCACAACACCTGGAGGGCTGCAGGTTGGACAGGCCTGCTCTACACCAAAGGGCTCAGCTAGGACGTCTTTTACCAGACGTACACACCACCTGAACTGGCTTCATAACATTGCCATAGGCCCGCTTCCTCGGATAAAGAGAAATTGCTTCTGTTTCCATTCTCTGATTACACAAGGAGTAAAAAGCGAATGTAAGAAGAGCTACAATAAAAGAATAGTAATTACTAAACTAAGCACCAGCGAAATACTGTCACAAAGGCCTAACTTCATCGTTTCTAACTACATTGTCTAATTTAACAAGGTCCATCCTTCTAAAGCATAATGTGCTGTTGTCCCTGATCCATCCTTATCCTATAGAAAAGGACATTAATAGCTTCCATCAGCCATGACTGCCACCGTGACAAACACATAGCACTAAAGAAATAGTCAAGATAAAAAAAATACATGAAAGTGTTAGGAACCCCTCCAGCCGGCACAACACAACCCGGAGTCTACTCTGCCAGTCAGGTGTTCACTGGAGCCCCTGATGGTGGGGACAGACTGGGCCGCAGACTGACAGAGGGTCGTGAGGTGTGTACCGACTGGGGAGAACCCAGGCAAGCGGAGTGGAGTCCAAGCAGAGGTCAAGGGCCGGCAGCAGATAGCAGATCCGATAAATAAGCCGGGGTCAGGGGTCACGAGCAGACAGGATGGTCGGTATACAAGCCAGAGGTCAAGGTCACGAGAAACACAGGCAGGGTCCAAATCCAGGCAAGGGGTCATACACGGGTAGTCAATAGGATTTCCAAGAGACCGGAACAAGACACAGAGCAGGTCAGCAGACTGGTACAGAAACTATAACCGGCAGTGAGGCTGCAGACCTCACTGCCTTAAATACTAGTGGCAACCAATCGGAGCCTGGCTCTGAATCACACACAGCCCCCTGCCTGATTAATGTATCAGGCATTAATCAGGCCACAGGCTTGTTAAAGCAAGCCACAGGAAGTTTTACCTTCTGCGCATGCGCGCCCGGCTTCCTCCGTTGCCAGGACGCAGCGCAGGGCACAGAGCTTCCGACCGCTGCGGCCAAGATCCGGAAGTGACGCCCCAGTCGTCATGGCGACGGCCGGGACGTCGGAAGAAGGTAATGAGTGTCGCGGCGGTGCCCGTGGCCGCCGCGACTGTCTAACTGTCTAACAGTACCCCCCCCCCCCAATGAACCCCGACACCCAGGTTTCTTAGGGAATTTTTTTAAAAATTCCTTTAAATGTTTAGCAGCATGAAGCCGTCTTTGTGGAATCCACGACCGCTCTTCCAACCCACGATTCCTCCATTAAACTAGAAAGTGCACCTGCCCCTGCACTCTCTTAGAATCGAAGATCTTATGAATGATGTATTTGTTCGTGTTCCGTACAGAAAAATTCGAAGACTGGAACTGATTCGGATATAACACAGGTTTAAGCAGAGAACAATGGAAGGTGTTGGGGATCCTCAAGGAACCAGGGATTTTCAATCTGAATGCTACAGCATTAATCTTCTTGATAATGAGGAAAGGGCCGATGAATTTAGGCCCTAGTTTTTTGCAAGGCTGTCTGAGCCTGATATTGCGTGTAGACAGCCACACTTTCTGCCCCACTTTGAGAGAGCAGGTGGTACGGTGGCGGTCCGAAAAATTTTTTGCAAAAAATGAGGCTTGTCCCAATGATGACTGTACTTTTCTCAGATAACTTTGAGATCCCTGGCTGTGGAACGAATTTCCAGAATACCAGCGGACTTGAGAGAGTATAAGGAATTAGATCTGGGGTGAAAACCAAAATTGCAGTAAAATGGAGAGGTTTTGGTAGATGAGTGACATGAATTATTATACGCAAATTCTGCCCAGGGTAACAGAGAAGACCAGTTATCATGAAATTCCGAGGTGTAACATCGTAGGAACTGTTCTAAGGACTGGTTAACCCTTTCGGTTTGCCCATTCGACTGAGGGTGGTAAGCAGACGAGAGGCTTATCTTGATCCCAAGAACTGTACAAAAAGATTTCCAGAATTGTGCCACGAATTGGGAACCGCGGTCGGAAACGATGTCAGTAGGAAGTCCATGAAGCCGGAATATATGCTGGATGAACAGAATGGCCAGATCTCGAGCACCAGGGAGCCTGGGTAGTGGTATGAAATGTGACATCTTGCTGAAGCGGTCAACTACCACCCAGATGGTGTTGTGACCTGCAGAGAGTGGCAGGTCAACTATAAAGTCCATAGACAAGTGTGTCCAAGGTTTTGCAGGGATAGACAATGGAAGCAACTGACCTACAGGATGACTCCTGGGAACCTTACTCCTGGCACAACCCTCACAAGAGAGGACATAACTCTTGACATCAGCGGGCAACGATGGCCACCAGACAGTACAGGAGAGGATCTCCAAAGTCTTCTGTATTCCAGGATGTCCAGCAGTCTTACTATCATGTGCCTCAGCCAGGACTGCTTTCCTTAAATGAACAGGAACGAATAAGCATCCTACCGGAGTGTTATCAGGAGCTAACCTTTGAAATCTTTGCAGGGTGCAGCTCAGGTCTTGGGTTAACCCAGCATGGATCATGGAAGTGGGAATGATGGGTTCAGGACTAGTAACCGGAACATGATGTGTCAGGAAGCTTTTAGACAGAGCATCTGCTCGGACATTCTTAGAACCTGGACGGTAGGTGATCAAAAAGTTAAAACGGGTGAAAAACAGTGACCAACGAGCCTGTCTGGAGTTCAGGCGTTTGGCCGACTGTATGTATTGTAGATTCTTGTGATCAGTTATAACAGAGATCTGATGTGTAGCGCCTTCTAGCCAATGTCGCCACTCCTCAAAGGCCCATTTGATTGCCAATAGCTCCCGGTTACCCACATCACAGTTGGCTTCTGCTGAGGAAAACTGACGGGAGAAGTAGGCACACGGATGTAGGCGGTGAGTATGGGAATCTTTTTGAGACAAGATGGCACCAGCACCGACGTTGGAGGCATCAACTTCAAGAACAAACGGTAATTCAGAATCTGGATGTCTAAGGACCTGAGCTGATACAAACGCTTTCTTTAAAGTCTCAAACGCGGTTATTGCCTGGGGTGGCCAGTTCGTTGGATCCATTCCTTTGCGAGTCAAGGTGACAATAGGAGCCACAATCTCAGCAAAATCGCAAATGAATCTTCTATAGTAATTGGCGAAGCCCAGGAACCTCTGCACCGCCTTGAGATTATTCGGTTGTACCCAATTCTCCATGGACCTTGGTTGGGTCCATGGAGAATCCCTCAGAGGAGATTACATAACCTAAGAAGGATACTTTCTGCACCTCGAATTCACATTTTTCTATTTTAGCGTAGAGGTGGTGTTCTCGCAATTTCTGTAGAACTTGTCTGACATGGCCCTGATGTACAGTTAAGGATTTGGAGTATATGAGGATGTCGTCCAAATAGACGACCACAAAATGACCCAGGAACTCCCGTAGCACCTCATTAATCAGATCTTGGAACACCGCAGGCGCGTTACTAAGACCAAACGGCATGACCAGATATTCATAGTGGCCCGAAAGTGTATTGAATGCCGTCTTCCACTCATCTCCTTCTCTGATCCGGATGAGGTTATATGCACCCCGAAGATCGATTTTGGTGAAAACAGTTGCACCTCTTAATTGGTCGAATAATACGGAGATGAGAGGAAGTGGGTAGGTGTTATGTGACTGTGATGAGGTTCAATCCTCTGTAGTCAATACAGGGTCTTAGTCCTCCGTCTTTTTTAGACACAAAAAAACGTCCAGCTCCTACCGGAGATTTGGATGGCCTGATGAAGCCTTTCTCCAAATTCTCCTCAATATAATCCTGCATGGACTTGGTCTCGGGGCCCGAGAGAGAATACAAGCGTCCCTTGGGTAACTTGGAGCCAGGTATGAGCTCGATGGCACAGTCGAAGTCATGGTGAGGTGGCAAAGTATCCACAGCTCTCTTGGAAAACACGTCCCAGAAGTCGTGGTATCGTGAGGGAAGTTGCTCCGGAATAGACTGGATGATTCGCAGAGGCAGGGTCAAGCAAGACTGTGAAATTTACGAGCTTCACTGAACGATTTCTCCTTTCTCCCAATCCACAACAGGGTTGTGACGAGAAAGCCAGGGATGGCCCAGGACCAACGGAATCGATGAGCAATCAATAAGGAGAAACGTTATGGACTCCGAATGAATTGTTCCAATGTTCAAGTATAAAAGGCGGAGTCTCCCATTCAACCTTACCTCCAGGCAATGGATTCCCATCTAAGCCACAGACTGTAATAGCGGATTTGAGTCTTACAGGCGGAATCCCAGCGGTGCGGGCGAACCCGATATCAAGGAAATTGCCTGCAGCTCCACTATCAATGAAGGCCGATAAGGCCACGGAACTGGCACCAAAAGTGACTTGGGCGGGAATTAGGACAGCATTCTTTTGGGGAAACAACTTGCAGGCCTAAGTGTATCTTTCCCAGAGATGCTCCTTTCTCAGGTTTGTAAGGGCAAGAGCAGGAGAAGTGGCCTTTCTTCCCACAATAAAGGCATAGTCCTTGTGACCGTCTCCTGTTTCTTTCATCAGGAGATAGGTGAAGCGGCCCTGAGGGCATAGGCTTCTCAACATCCGTAAGAGCGGGAACAATTGCAGATGAGCACGAAGATGCCTCCTTCTCTGTTCTCCTCTCCTTGATTCTTCTGTCAATTTTAATAGCAAGTTGCATAAGGCTCTCCAACGAGGCAGGGGAAGGATACTGTACAAGTGAATCCTTAACCTCCTCTGATAGTCCTAGGCGAAACTGACTGCGTAATGCTGGGTCGTTCCACTCACAGTCAGGCGACCATCTGCGGAATTCAGCGCAGTATTCTTCTGCAGAACGTTGAGCTTGCTTTAAGATCCATGGATGAGCCTCAGCAGAGGCAACTCGATCTGGGTCATTATAAAGGAGGCCTAGTGCATTAAAGAAGGCTTCCAACGATTGCATGATAGGGCTCGACTGTGGTAGGGTGAAGGCCCAGGACTGGGGGTCACCCTGCAGGAGGGAGATGACAATTCCCACTCTCTGCTGTTCTGAACCATAAGACCGAGGTTTCAGCTGAAAGTAGAGTTTGCAGCTTTCTTTAAAATTCCGGAACAGTGCTCTATTTCCGGAGAACCGGTCCGGCAAATTTAACTTGGGTTCATCAACTGAACCAGAACTGAGCAGTGTAGTCTGGGGGACCCCGTCTGGGGAGGACAAACGCTGGGACAGTTCCCGGATCATCTGGTAGAGAGTCTCAATATGACCCGCCAGGGCTTGAAGAGGAGACGATTTGGTTCCACTTTCTTCCATACCAACTTTGTCTCCGAAACGTTAGGCCGGTTATAATGTTGGGAACCCCTCCAGCCGGCACAACACAACCCGGAATCTACTCTGCCAATCAGGTGTTCACTGGAGCCCCTGATGGTGGGGACAGACTGGGCCGCAGACTGACAGAGGGTCGTGAGGTGTGTACCTGCTGGGGAGAACCCAGGCAAGCGGAGTGGAGTCCAAGCAGAGGTCAAGGGCCGGCAGCAGATAGCAGATCCGATAAATAAGCCGGGGTCAGGGGTCACGAGCAGACAGGATGGTCGGTATACAAGCCAGAGGTCAAGGTCACGAGAAACACAGGCAGGGTCCAAATCCAGGCAAGGGGTCATACACGGGTAGTCAATAGGATTTCCAAGAGACCGGAACAAGACACAGAGCAGGTCAGCAGACTGGTACAGAAACTATAACCGGCAGTGAGGCTGCAGACCTCACTGCCTTAAATACTAGTGGCAACCAATCGGAGCCTGGCTCTGAATCACACACAGCCCCCTGCCTGATTAATGTATCAGGCATTAATCAGGCCACAGGCTTGTTAAAGCAAGCCACAGGAAGTTTTACCTTCTGCGCATGCGCGCCCGGCTTCCTCCGTTGCCAGGACGCAGCGCAGGGCACAGAGCTTCCGACCGCTGCGGCCAAGATCCGGAAGTGACGCCCCAGTCGTCATGGCGACGGCCGGGACGTCGGAAGAAGGTAATGAGTGTCGCGGCGGTGCCCGTGGCCGCCGCGACTGTCTAACTGTCTAACAGTACCCCCCCCCCCCCAATGAACCCCGACACCCAGGTTTCTTAGGGAATTTTTTTAAAAATTCCTTTAAATGTTTAGCAGCATGAAGCCGTCTTTGTGGAATCCACGACCGCTCTTCCAACCCACGATTCCTCCATTAAACTAGAAAGTGCACCTGCCCCTGCACTCTCTTAGAATCGAAGATCTTATGAATGATGTATTTGTTCGTGTTCCGTACAGAAAAATTCGAAGACTGGAACTGATTCGGATATAACACAGGTTTAAGCAGAGAACAATGGAAGGTGTTGGGGATCCTCAAGGAACCAGGGATTTTCAATCTGAATGCTACAGCATTAATCTTCTTGATAATGAGGAAAGGGCCGATGAATTTAGGCCCTAGTTTTTTGCAAGGCTGTCTGAGCCTGATATTGCGTGTAGACAGCCACACTTTCTGCCCCACTTTGAGAGAGCAGGTGGTACGGTGGCGGTCCGAAAAATTTTTTGCAAAAAATGAGGCTTGTCCCAATGATGACTGTACTTTTCTCAGATAACTTTGAGATCCCTGGCTGTGGAACGAATTTCCAGAATACCAGCGGACTTGAGAGAGTATAAGGAATTAGATCTGGGGTGAAAACCAAAATTGCAGTAAAATGGAGAGGTTTTGGTAGATGAGTGACATGAATTATTATACGCAAATTCTGCCCAGGGTAACAGAGAAGACCAGTTATCATGAAATTCCGAGGTGTAACATCGTAGGAACTGTTCTAAGGACTGGTTAACCCTTTCGGTTTGCCCATTCGACTGAGGGTGGTAAGCAGACGAGAGGCTTATCTTGATCCCAAGAACTGTACAAAAAGATTTCCAGAATTGTGCCACGAATTGGGAACCGCGGTCGGAAACGATGTCAGTAGGAAGTCCATGAAGCCGGAATATATGCTGGATGAACAGAATGGCCAGATCTCGAGCACCAGGGAGCCTGGGTAGTGGTATGAAATGTGACATCTTGCTGAAGCGGTCAACTACCACCCAGATGGTGTTGTGACCTGCAGAGAGTGGCAGGTCAACTATAAAGTCCATAGACAAGTGTGTCCAAGGTTTTGCAGGGATAGACAATGGAAGCAACTGACCTACAGGATGACTCCTGGGAACCTTACTCCTGGCACAACCCTCACAAGAGAGGACATAACTCTTGACATCAGCGGGCAACGATGGCCACCAGACAGTACAGGAGAGGATCTCCAAAGTCTTCTGTATTCCAGGATGTCCAGCAGTCTTACTATCATGTGCCTCAGCCAGGACTGCTTTCCTTAAATGAACAGGAACGAATAAGCATCCTACCGGAGTGTTATCAGGAGCTAACCTTTGAAATCTTTGCAGGGTGCAGCTCAGGTCTTGGGTTAACCCAGCATGGATCATGGAAGTGGGAATGATGGGTTCAGGACTAGTAACCGGAACATGATGTGTCAGGAAGCTTTTAGACAGAGCATCTGCTCGGACATTCTTAGAACCTGGACGGTAGGTGATCAAAAAGTTAAAACGGGTGAAAAACAGTGACCAACGAGCCTGTCTGGAGTTCAGGCGTTTGGCCGACTGTATGTATTGTAGATTCTTGTGATCAGTTATAACAGAGATCTGATGTGTAGCGCCTTCTAGCCAATGTCGCCACTCCTCAAAGGCCCATTTGATTGCCAATAGCTCCCGGTTACCCACATCACAGTTGGCTTCTGCTGAGGAAAACTGACGGGAGAAGTAGGCACACGGATGTAGGCGGTGAGTATGGGAATCTTTTTGAGACAAGATGGCACCAGCACCGACGTTGGAGGCATCAACTTCAAGAACAAACGGTAATTCAGAATCTGGATGTCTAAGGACCTGAGCTGATACAAACGCTTTCTTTAAAGTCTCAAACGCGGTTATTGCCTGGGGTGGCCAGTTCGTTGGATCCATTCCTTTGCGAGTCAAGGTGACAATAGGAGCCACAATCTCAGCAAAATCGCAAATGAATCTTCTATAGTAATTGGCGAAGCCCAGGAACCTCTGCACCGCCTTGAGATTATTCGGTTGTACCCAATTCTCCATGGACCTTGGTTGGGTCCATGGAGAATCCCTCAGAGGAGATTACATAACCTAAGAAGGATACTTTCTGCACCTCGAATTCACATTTTTCTATTTTAGCGTAGAGGTGGTGTTCTCGCAATTTCTGTAGAACTTGTCTGACATGGCCCTGATGTACAGTTAAGGATTTGGAGTATATGAGGATGTCGTCCAAATAGACGACCACAAAATGACCCAGGAACTCCCGTAGCACCTCATTAATCAGATCTTGGAACACCGCAGGCGCGTTACTAAGACCAAACGGCATGACCAGATATTCATAGTGGCCCGAAAGTGTATTGAATGCCGTCTTCCACTCATCTCCTTCTCTGATCCGGATGAGGTTATATGCACCCCGAAGATCGATTTTGGTGAAAACAGTTGCACCTCTTAATTGGTCGAATAATACGGAGATGAGAGGAAGTGGGTAGGTGTTATGTGACTGTGATGAGGTTCAATCCTCTGTAGTCAATACAGGGTCTTAGTCCTCCGTCTTTTTTAGACACAAAAAAACGTCCAGCTCCTACCGGAGATTTGGATGGCCTGATGAAGCCTTTCTCCAAATTCTCCTCAATATAATCCTGCATGGACTTGGTCTCGGGGCCCGAGAGAGAATACAAGCGTCCCTTGGGTAACTTGGAGCCAGGTATGAGCTCGATGGCACAGTCGAAGTCATGGTGAGCTGGCAAAGTATCCACAGCTCTCTTGGAAAACACGTCCCAGAAGTCGTGGTATCGTGAGGGAAGTTGCTCCGGAATAGACTGGATGATTCGCAGAGGCAGGGTCAAGCAAGACTGTGAAATTTACGAGCTTCACTGAACGATTTCTCCTTTCTCCCAATCCACAACAGGGTTGTGACGAGAAAGCCAGGGATGGCCCAGGACCAACGGAATCGATGAGCAATCAATAAGGAGAAACGTTATGGACTCCGAATGAATTGTTCCAATGTTCAAGTATAAAAGGCGGAGTCTCCCATTCAACCTTACCTCCAGGCAATGGATTCCCATCTAAGCCACAGACTGTAATAGCGGATTTGAGTCTTACAGGCGGAATCCCAGCGGTGCGGGCGAACCCGATATCAAGGAAATTGCCTGCAGCTCCACTATCAATGAAGGCCGATAAGGCCACGGAACTGGCACCAAAAGTGACTTGGGCGGGAATTAGGACAGCATTCTTTTGGGGAAACAACTTGCAGGCCTAAGTGTATCTTTCCCAGAGATGCTCCTTTCTCAGGTTTGTAAGGGCAAGAGCAGGAGAAGTGGCCTTTCTTCCCACAATAAAGGCATAGTCCTTGTGACCGTCTCCTGTTTCTTTCATCAGGAGATAGGTGAAGCGGCCCTGAGGGCATAGGCTTCTCAACATCCGTAAGAGCGGGAACAATTGCAGATGAGCACGAAGATGCCTCCTTCTCTGTTCTCCTCTCCTTGATTCTTCTGTCAATTTTAATAGCAAGTTGCATAAGGCTCTCCAACGAGGCAGGGGAAGGATACTGTACAAGTGAATCCTTAACCTCCTCTGATAGTCCTAGGCGAAACTGACTGCGTAATGCTGGGTCGTTCCACTCACAGTCAGGCGACCATCTGCGGAATTCAGCGCAGTATTCTTCTGCAGAACGTTGAGCTTGCTTTAAGACCCATGGATGAGCCTCAGCAGAGGCAACTCGATCTGGGTCATTATAAAGGAGGCCTAGTGCATTAAAGAAGGCTTCCAACGATTGCATGATAGGGCTCGACTGTGGTAGGGTGAAGGCCCAGGACTGGGGGTCACCCTGCAGGAGGGAGATGACAATTCCCACTCTCTGCTGTTCTGAACCATAAGACCGAGGTTTCAGCTGAAAGTAGAGTTTGCAGCTTTCTTTAAAATTCCGGAACAGTGCTCTATTTCCGGAGAACCGGTCCGGCAAATTTAACTTGGGTTCATCAACTGAACCAGAACTGAGCAGTGTAGTCTGGGGGACCCCGTCTGGGGAGGACAAACGCTGGGACAGTTCCCGGATCATCTGGTAGAGAGTCTCAATATGACCCGCCAGGGCTTGAAGAGGAGACGATTTGGTTCCACTTTCTTCCATACCAACTTTGTCTCCGAAACGTTAGGCCGGTTATAATGTTGGGAACCCCTCCAGCCGGCACAACACAACCCGGAATCTACTCTGCCAATCAGGTGTTCACTGGAGCCCCTGATGGTGGGGACAGACTGGGCCGCAGACTGACAGAGGGTCGTGAGGTGTGTACCTGCTGGGGAGAACCCAGTCAAGCGGAGTGGAGTCCAAGCAGAGGTCAAGGGCCGGCAGCAGATAGCAGATCCGATAAACAAGCCGGAGTCAGGGGTCACAAGCAGACAGGATGGTCTGTATACAAGCCAGAGGTCAAGGTCACGAGAAACACAGGCAGGGTCCAAATCCAGGCAAAGGGTCATACACGGGTAGTCAATAGGATTTCCAAGAGACAGGAACAAGACACAGAGCAGGTCAGCAGACTGGAACAGAAACTATAACCGGCAGTGAGGCTGCAGACCTCACTGCCTTAAATACTAGTGGCCACCAATCAGAGCCTAGCTCTGAATCACACACAGTCCCCTGCCTGATTAATGTATCAGGCATTAATCAGCCCACAGGCTTGTTAAATCAAGCCACAGGAAGTTTTACCTTCTGCACATGTG
Organism: Mixophyes fleayi; assembly: GCF_038048845.1. Classification (NCBI taxonomy): domain Eukaryota; kingdom Metazoa; phylum Chordata; class Amphibia; order Anura; family Limnodynastidae; genus Mixophyes; species Mixophyes fleayi. The sequence goes on along the minus strand of NC_134404.1, from coordinate 162,887 downwards.
CGCCCGGTTTCCTCCGTTGCCGGGACGCAGCGCAGGGCACAGAGCTTCCGACCGTTGCGGCCAGGATCCGGAAGTGACGCCCCGGTCGTCATGGCGACGGCCGGGACGTCGGAAGAAGGTAATGAGTGTCGCGGCGGTGCATAAGCTAAAAAGACAAATCCTGGGAGATATTAAGAAATGGTATTTCTAGGCATACAATTGGGATCCTTGGCACCGAGTGGACTTAACGTAGACTTAGATCTTCGCTTATTGCTAGGTGAACAGTCATTACAATTTACAAGACATTGTGAGGTTTTTTGTTTGGACCATGATTGATTAAACCCTGTCTATCTTCAGCTAAGTTATTGCCCCACCTGTGTATTAGGATACAATAAGCCCATGTTCTCCGTAGTATAAGCCAGGTTACAGTCTGACACTCGTACACTTTTAACATTCTTTTTTATCCTCTCCTTTAGGTGTAGCCCAACTTCATGGGAGGGGGGTTATATATAAATATGTTATGATCTTTGTACACTAATTCAATCCACTTCATTTTCAACATTTACCACAAATTTATAATATGCAGTTGAAATGTATCATATGCTGTCAGGACAGCATCCATATCACCCATATTCCTTTCATGATCCCTATAAATCCCGAGGGGTACCTAGAAACCCCCATTGTTGTCCATCAGAAGCCCTGTGCTACCCACAGCCTTCTGTAGGCTGATACGAGTGGAAGAGGATAGTGACCATGGGTCCTCTCCATTCTCTGCCCTTCTCCACAGTCTAGGCAGCAGCTCTAGCTCAATACATCACATCTATATTCTGAGACTTATACAGCTGATATGAGTGGAAGAGGATAGTGATCATGGGTCCTCTCCATTCTCTGCCCTTGTTCTCCACAGCATGGGCAGCAGCTCTAGCCAGGGCCATCTTTTCCATTGGGCACGATGGGCAGGTGCCCGGGGGGCCCCACTGACAAGGGCGCCCCATAGGCAGGGCTCTTAATTAGAATAAATAATCCTGCAAAACAACCTTCAAGGATCACTGAGCAAGTACACCTATCTATCGTGTGTGTGTGTGTGTGTGTGGCCCCGGTGTACTGCTCTGCCCAGGGGCCCATCATATTGTTAAGATGGCCCTGGCTCAATACATCACATCTATATTCTGAGACTTATACAGCTGATATTGGATTCTTAAGAAACTCATTTCACCAGCGAGGGACTGATATGAGTTCTCTGTCCAGCGCTACGGAATAAGTGGTGCTATATAAATAAATGATATCACTCCCTTTACTTGGATTGCTGGGACCAGAAGTGAGTAAGCCACCATTGAACGTTGTCATCCTAAAAATGTCCTGACAAATATTACTATCTTTACGATTTCCATTATGTTAATACCTTTATTTCCATTATCATTCATGTTTATTCACATTGCATATTTAATCTTAAATTAATCTATGATTTAAGCAATCAGATGTGTTCCATTGTGTGACATAACCCTATTCACTCATCTTGTATTTTACCATTTAAACAGTCATTTTACTCTGCTGTGAGATTCCATGGCTGGACACCTGGGTTAGTATCGCTGGCTGCTGGTCTATATTTACATCTATCGTCCACACAAATGCTGATATTGTTATCTTTCTTGGGGCACATGGACTCCAGGAACAGTGAATGCCTCCTAACCAATTGTTCTCTAGTTGTTCCTGCATTCTAAACCAAAAAGCCTTAGGCACCTGCTCATAAGTTTTTTCAATTGAGTTTAGGTTGATAGTCTCTATGTGCTAGGTGGCCAGGTGGGTTCTACTGGGGTTTAGGTTGCTAGTCTCCTCATGTTAGGTGGCCAGGTAGGTTTAGGTGGCTAATCTTCACCTGCTGGATAGCCAGGAAGGTTTTATGGGGGTTAAGGTTGCTAGTCTTCTCATGCTAGGTAGCCCTTTGGGTTCTATTGGGGTTTAGGTTGCTAGTCACCACATGGTAGGTAGTGTCACACCGGCCCGGTGGACGAGTACTGGCGTTGTTACCGCTGTCTCATAAACGGTGACCACGCTGTATTGGATCCAGTGTTTTAGTCTCAGTCTCCATCTGGTTCTATTCTACACATGTGTCAATCATTATTCTCTTATTACCTCCCACGCGCTCCTATTGGCCTTGATGCTTTTGGAGCACTATTTAAACCTCCCAGTTCCTGCTCTCTGGATCCTGTTCTTCAAGTTACTTACTCCTGTCAGGATTGGGCTCTCCTCGTGTGACTTACCCGTGGTTGCTGTGCATCATTGCTTTAAGATCTGCTGTGTTTAATCTCTGGTGCCTTCGTTGGAACTCTCGCCTTATCAGGTCTCCAATGCTGCATTCAGTGTCTCATCTACAGCTTCATTCATTGGACTTCTCCATTTTACTATTGCTAACTTCACTAGGAACCTCCTTCACCTGCTGCACTGAACTACCAGCTAAACGGATCAGCTAAGTCTTCATTATTGCTGTTTCTACTGAACTGTGTTGAATCAGTATATCAACTACTGTTACCTGATTTACTCTTTAAACGGATTAGCTAAGTCTTCATTATTGCTGTTTCACTGAACTGTGGCTGTATCAGTACCTGTGTTACCACTTAAATGGATCAACCAAGCCTTTCATTATTGCTGTTTCTACTGAACTATTGCTGCAATCCAACTGTGGTTGTTTGAGTTATCATTTATACAGATGATCTAACTAACTGTTATTATTTCCGTTTCTACTGAACCGTTGCCGTACCAGTTATTCTTCTACCGTAGTCCTGAGTTACCACTTAAAGGGATCAACTAGCTCTTCAACATATTTGTGTCTATTGAACTGCTGCTGTACCAGTAACTCACCTGTGGTTGCTCTGGGTTACCACCTAAACGAATCAGCTTGTTCTTCATCTCATTTGTTTCTATTGAATTGTCGTTGTATCAGTGGTTTCACTGTTGTTGCTCTGAGTTACCATCTGAACGGATCTACTGCTTCTTCATCTATACCGTTTCCATTGGACTGCTCTTCTCAACGTATCAACTAACTTCCTCATTGTTATTGTCTTCAGTGAATTTTACCAGTTATTGTCATATGCCGTCCATATCTGTCTCCACCTATATGCCTGCATCACTCGTTCTGGGAACCGCGACCTGCAGTAATAGGTGGGTCTAAGCACATGCCCTCTCCTAGGGTCATGGTGAAAAACACCTCCTGTTAGACTCCGCACCCCAGTTCGAGCATCTGTCATCTGCAGGTATACAGGACTCACTAAATTCTCCAGCTTTCGTGACAGGTAGCCATTTGCGTTCTATGGGGGTTTAGGTTGCTAGATACCACATGGTAGGTAGCAAGGTTGGGTCTACTGGGTTGCGAAACAACTGCTCCTTGTTTCCTGAAGTCCGCTTTCTGTTGGAGCCCTAGATGGATACCACATTGAGTCCACTCTAGAGTGCTCTTGCAGAGGTCTGCTCAGGTATTGTCTCATCCTCCTCTTGATTGTGGATGATGTGCTATCATGACACAGACTTGTTAACTGACTGTTTTCTGCTACCTACTGCTAATGCAATCAGGGGTAGGGACCTTCCCAGGCAGCCTCTTCCATTTGGGGGAAGTAACAATCATCAGAGCCTGTTAGACCTCTATGATTTCTTGGCCCCTTCCCTGCTTGTATCTTGTCTTATGGGCGTTTGGTCAGTGGAAATGGTCTTTGGCCATGGTGGTCAGGTAGATCACTCCTTTCCTGTACTACAGAATAAAGACAACAAAGTCCTTTCTGCAATGTCAGGATCCACATAACTTTCCTATGAGATGGAATCTCAAAAAGGAGAAAACTCAATTGTAGGAACCTTCTACAGAGTTAGGGTGGGTATCATTCCCACACTCTACTTTTAAGGATTCTCACAATCCATCATTTTTGGACTGATGTACCAACAACACCCACCTGGACCTATGAGTTTGAAGTGGTTTAATCAACACAAAACTACCTGGTCTGTCTAAAGCTGACAAGACCTCCAAAATATGATCACACTCACTGTTAGACACAAAATTACTACTAATTTTTAGCTCCAGAACGGACACTCTTAGGAAGTCCCCATTAATTTCTTGACTGATCCAAAAATGCAATCACAACCTAATTTAATCAGTTACTCTAAACCAACCAATTCTATGCATAAATCCAGCATTATAACAACTAAGCTTATTTAACATGTGCATTCTTTAAGAACACAAAGACAGAAGGTTATTAAATGGGACTAAATATGACAATGTCACAATGCTTATTGAACAAATATGGTGATAGCAAATTGGTATGCAGAATATCAATGCAAAACAAGTCCTGTGGACACCAAACGGCAACAAGAGACAGAACAGGTGGGAGTTTGGGGGGGGGGGGGGGGGACAACCGGCTTCCCCTTTGTAAGATATCCCAGAGAGGCTTTATGCACTGTTGTTGATCTGACCCGTGTCTGCTTGTGACAGGATGGACCGCCTATGCCACCCTGTCTGTTGTTGCTGGGAACCGGCTGGACTTACTGTGCCACCGTTCCCTTTATCTCAAATGTGCCCTCTAACCGCAGTAGGAGGGGCTTAAGCTGCTGCCACCACTAGACTCCTTATCGGCATCCAGAACAGAGTTTCTTCTGGCCAACTGTCGCTACTAGTTCACCCCCTTACTGGTGCACCTGGGCTGGTGCCCCTGACCTCTTCCTATAGAACAGGGTTGCTGTGGATGGATCCCTCCTGGCAGGAGCTGCTGGGTAGTGGGCAGAGCAGTGGTACCAAAAAGCTGGGTCCAAACCTTAGGAAAGCTGGGAATGGATTAGAGTTGGGTCTAATCTGTAGGTCACAGGAATTTCAGCGTGGAAGAAGTTGTCAAGCAGGTCTTTGAAGTAAGTGATGTTTATTAGCTCAAGTGCTCTGATAAGGACAGTTCACATCGGTTTAAGGTACCAGTAATCAAGAGATCAGAAGAAACAAGAATGATACATTTCAGTACAAACCAGTGCTGTTTTATACAGTTTTGGACATAGCCTCACAGGGAGTAAGCCAGCCCCCTGAAGTCTGATTAATTTTTTGTATCAGGATGCAATTTGTTTCCCCAAACATAGATTTAAATGCAATTTATACTTATCTGTGATATCCTAAAACTTGCTGTGATTTCCTGCATCCTGTTTTAGAGACAGAGGAAATCCAACAGCGAGTCTAATTAAACCTTCCTGTGCCTTCAGGTGTGTTGGTTTCACACATCAAAAGGTCTAATTAACATGAGTTTAACATGGGGTCCTTTCTTCAGAGAGTTGCAGAATACACATTTCCTCCCCTGGCATATGCCTCAGAAATAAATATATTTCATCCACTCAATTGCTAACTTGGGAATTCCCGAAGAAAAGTTACAACCCCAAACAAGACATTCCCATACAAAACACATCCCAATGTAACACGATAAGTTAATTTGCAATTATATACATTGGTGCCTGCACCACTAATTGAAATAGATTTCTACAATAAATTATCTCTACATGATCCAGCCACACTCCTGATCACTGTACATAGCCCTGCCCTCAGCACTAGAGCTTGCATCAAGGTCTACTAAGAATGCAAAATTCTTATTTAGATCATGGGCCATGGTCAGTCTCGGATTGCCTCTACCTTCGCTGGATCTGATCTAACCTTTCCTTTCCCCACACAATGCCCCAGGTACTGCACCTCTGACATACCAATCTGGCAGTTGTTGCCCTACTTCTCAGACCTACTCACTAAATCTGCTCTAGTCTAGATGATCTTCACATGTCCTACTGAAAATGGGAATGTCATCCAGGTAAGCCTGAGTAAAGCTTTCAACCCTTTCATTAGATCATAGACCATTTGTTGGAAGTCTGCTGGTGCGATTTTCATCCCAAATGACATTACCAAGAACTCGAACAGGCTGAATGGGTGATGAGCACCAAAAGTTCTTGACCTTCTATGGTCAGTGGTATCTGCTAAACCTCAAGTCAAGAGTGGAAACACGCTTTGCTTCATCCAACTCATCTAACATCAACACAGGGCAAAGGATAGCCATCAGACATGGATGTTTCATTCAAATGGTGGGTCTTTCAATGCACTGGGTGGACAAGGCTACCTCTACACCCTGGCACCACCAAGTCTGGGTTGGGAGATTTAATCTTAAAACACTCCCAGGAAACCTAGCTCCCCCCTCCAAGCCGAAATTGGCTTCAGAGGATGGGTGACCAGATCCTGAGCAGTAGTCTTCTTCCCTCTGGGCTTCTTTTACGACTCCCTGGAGGCACTACACCTTCTGGATTAATATGAATTTAGGAGGTGCCATTGAAAGCCCCTCCAGTGCCGTTGTAGTATGGTTGCTGGTGGTGCTACAGTTAATCGGCTATATCTCCTCAGGCCCCTCCGCTGGACAACAAGGGATTGGGGACCCTTCCCCCTGCCCTGGTTCCCATATAGGTAACCAGAGCGTTGGGCAAACACTGATAGAGGAGGCTCAATCTCCATCGGAGCAACAGGACAAGGTAAACTAAATTCCCCAATGATATACACATTATAAAACTATATTCTATATGGCACATTAACACACAGCGCCGGTACTTAAATGATTTCAGCTGAGCATTAGCTCTCCCTGTGCCTCAGTACAACACATTACATTTAGACTGAAGTGTGTACATTAGTTGTATAGCAACGGAAATTAACCCCTTCGGTGTCACAGTGCTGGATATTATCCACTCTGGCAGCACAGTGCCGACCATTTGACAAACATGCAGGCAGCACGTCGGGACTCGGCCACAATACCCGAAACAAAATGACCTTAGCACTCTGGGCTACAGATGGGTTGTAGATGGTGTGACAGGATGGACCGCCTATACCACCATGTCTGTTGGTGGGAACCAGCTGGTCTTACTTTGCCACCGTTCCCTTTTGTTATCCCAAATGCACCCTCTTGCCGCAGTAGGAGGTGCTTACAAATGCTGCCACCACTGGACTCCTTACCGGCATCCAGTACCGGGTTTCTTCTGGGTAACTGACGCTGCGAGTGTACCCCGTTACTGGTGCACCTGGGCTGGTACCCCTGACCTCTTCCTATAGATCAGGGTTGCTGTGGATGGGTCCCTCTGGCCTATCACACTGACCAGAGGTGCTGGGTAGCGGCAGAGCGTTGCTACTGGGTGCTGGGTCCAAACAACAGAACAGCTGGGAACGGATTAGAGTTGGGTCTAATCTTTTAGTCACAGGAGTCGGCATAGAGAACCGGAAGTATACTCCCCCCTGCCACTAGCAGCGATGTTAAAGGTGTTAAACTCTCTGGGCTGATTCATGTGCAGGCTGCATGAATGAGCCCAGATTGGTTAAAGGGACAGGAGGACGGATTAACTCCTAAGACAAGTCTCCAAATGTGTATAAAAAAGGCTCTGTTTTGTATTAAAAGTTGTTCTCCTTGTCTCATCTGACCTGCTCCCTGGTACCTTCAACCAGGGTGAGCAAATAAACATCACTTGCTTCAAGGAAGAAAGGGTAGTATGATGGAGGGGTGGTCAGAGGAGAGGTAGTGGGGAAGCCAGGCTGCAAAGTTGTCAAGAAAAAGGGAAGTGGAGCCAGGGGGCGGTAAATGATGGCGACACAGAGGTGGATTGGGAAGAAGAAGAAGAGAAGGATAGAGTGGAGTTCCAAGGAGGAGAAAGAGAGGGAAGGCACATGAGAATGACCCAAAAAGTACAGGCAGGCAATAGAATTAGGTGACGCTATAGCGAGTACAATACCAGGCAGATAGAAAAATACATGAAATACAATGCACAAAATTCAAATGGGGCGTGACCAGGTTCTGGCGGATCCGGAAAGAGAGTGACCACAGGAGCAGGTGTACACAGGCGGTAGTGGAGAGTGATGAGCAGGAGCAGATAAGTTGAGGTGAGTCCAGGAGTTAGGATAACAGGGAGTGAGCAGGCACCAGAGGAAGATGAGAGTGGCAGGGAGGGTAGTAACGTGTGAGGGCCTATAGGTGGACATTGAATGTAGTGGGTCAGACGATGGCCATAGTGGTGGGTGGTGGGCCAGAACAGGGACCCGGTGGACACGTGGACGCTGTGTGTGTGCCAGGGGTGATGATGTCTCGTCTTTACCCACTTTGTGTGATGACTTGAGTCGGCACACACAGTGGGATTCCTTGGTGTGACTGCGCAGTTGAACATTGTACATGTGCGCACACCGCGGCCTCCCCCCCTTCATAGAAAGTTCCAAACAAGTCATTTCCCTACATCACGACACACATAAAAGACTTCCTCCACAAAGGCTTATTGTATCAGATATATACCTCAGAAATCATGCATTTCCTCTAGCAAGGTTAAAACAAACAAATTCCCTCCCTTGGTCTCATAAATAAAGATATCTATCATAAGTTACTTTATAAGTGATCCAGTCACAAGGAGGTATAGGTGAGGCACAGAGGAGGTACAGCTGGGGTATAGATGAGGTACAGAGGAGGTACAGCTGGGGTATAGGTGAGGTATAGAGGAGGTACAGCTGGGGTATAGGTGAGGTATAGAGGAGGTACAGCTGGGGTAAAGAGGAGGTACAGCTGGGGTATAGGTGAGGTATAGAGGAGGTACAGCGGGGGTATAGGTGAGGCACAGAGGAGGTACAGCTGGGGTATAGATGAGGTACAGAGGAGGTACAGCTGGGGTATAGATGAGGCATAGAGGAGGTACAGCTGGGGTATAGGTGAGGTATAGATGAGGTACAGCTGGGTTATATGTGAGGCACAGAGGAGGTACAGCTGGGGTATAGATGAGGTATAGAGGAGGTACAGCTGGGGTATAGGTGAGGTATAGAGGAGGTACAGCTGGGGTATAGGTGAGGTATAGAGGAGGTACAGCTGGGTTATATGTGAGGCACAGAGGAGGTACAGCTGGGGTATAGATGAGGTATAGAGGAGGTACAGCTGGGGTATAGGTGAGGTATAGAGGAGGTACAGCTGGGGTATAGGTGAGGTATAGAGGAGGTACAGCTGGGGTATAGGTGAGGTACAGCTGGGGTATAGAGAAGGTACAGCTGGGGTATAGGTGAGGTATAGAGGAGGTACAGCTGGGGTATAGAGGAGGTACAGAGGAGGTACAGCTGGGGTATAGAGAAGGTACAGCTGGGGTGTAGGTGAGGTACAGCTGGGGTATAGAGAAGGTACAGCTGGGGTGTAGGTGAGGTATAGAGGAGGTACAGCTGGGGTATAGAGGAGGTACAGAGGAGGTACAGCTGGGGTATAGAGAAGGTACAGCTGGGGTATAGGTGAGGTATAGATGAGGTACAGCTGGGGTATAGGTGAGGTATAGAGGAGGTACAGCTGGGGTATAGGTGAGGTATAGAGGAGGTACAGCTGGGGTAGAGGTGAGGTACAGCTGGGGTATAGGTGAGGTATAGAGGAGGTACAGCTGGGGTATAGGTGAGGTATAGAGGAGGTACAGCTGGGGTATAGGTGAGGTACAGCTGGGGTATAGGTGAGGTATAGAGGAGGTACAGCTGGGGTATAGGTGAGGTATAGATGAGGTACAGAGGAGGTACAGCTGGGGTATAGGGGAGGTACAGCTGGGGTATAGGTGAGGTACAGCTGGGGTATAGGTGAGGCACAGAGGAGGTACAGCGGGGGTATAGGTGAGGTATAGGTGAGGTACAGCTAGGGTATAGATGAGGTACAGAGGAGGTACAGCTGGGGTATAGATGAGGTACAGAGGAGGTACAGCTGGGGTATAGGTGAGGTATAGATGAGGTACAGCTGGGGTATAGGTGAGGTATAGGTGAGGTACAGCTGGGGTATAGGTGAGGTACAGAGGAGGTACAGCTGGGGTATAGATGAGGTACAGAGGAGGTACAGCTGGGGTATAGATGAGGCACAGAGGAGGTACAGCTGGGGTATAGGTGAGGCACAGAGGAGGTACAGCTGGGGTAGAGGTGAGGCACAGAGAAGGTACAGCTGGGGTATAGGTGAGGCACAGAGGAGGTACAGCTGGGGTAGAGGTGAGGTACAGAACAGGTACAGCTGGGGTATAGGTGAGGTATAGAGGAGGTACAGCTGGGGTATAGGTGAGGTACAGAGGAGGTACAGCTGGGGTATAGATGAGGTACAGAGGAGGTACAGCTGGGGTATAGGTGAGGTATAGAGGAGGTACAGCTGGGGTATAGGTGAGGCACAGAGGAGGTACAGCTGGAGTATAGGTGAGGCACAGAGGAGGTACAGCTGGGGTAGAGGTGAAGCACAGAGGAGGTACAGCTGGGGTATAGGTGAGGTACAGAGGAGGTACAGCTGGGGTAGAGGTGAGGCACAGAGGAGGTACAGCTGGAGTATAGGTGAGGCACAGAGGAGGTACAGCTGGGGTAGAGGTGAGGTACAGAGGAGGTACAGCTGGGGTATAGGTGAGGTATAGAGGAGGTACAGCTGGGGTATAGGTGAGGTACAGAGGAGGTACAGCTGGGGTATAGGTGAGGTACAGCTGGGGTATAGGTGAGGCACAGAGGAGGTACAGCTGGGGTAGAGGTGAGGCACAGAGGAGGTACAGCTGGGGTATAGGTGAGGTACAGAGGAGGTACAGCTGGGGTAGAGGTGAGGCACAGAGGAGGTACAGCTGGAGTATAGGTGAGGCACAGAGGAGGTACAGCTGGGGTAGAGGTGAGGTACAGAACAGGTACAGCTGGGGTATAGGTGAGGTATAGAGGAGGTACAGCTGGGGTATAGGTGAGGCACAGAGGAGGTACAGCTGGAGTATAGGTGAGGCACAGAGGAGGTACAGCTGGGGTATAGGTGAGGCACAGAGGAGGTACAGCTGGGGTATAGGTGAGGCACAGAGGAGGTACAGCTGGGGTATAGGGGAGGTACAGCTGGGGTATAGGTGAGGTACAGCTGGGGTATAGGTGAGGCACAGAGGAGGTACAGCTGGGGTATAGGGAAGGTACAGCTGGGGTACAGTTGGGGTATAGGGAAGGTACAGCTGGGGTATAGGTGAGGCACAGAGGAGGTACAGCTGGGGTATAGATGAGGTACAGCTGGAGTATAGGTGAGGCACAGAGGAGGTACAGCTGGAGTATAGGTGAGGCACAGAGGAGGTACAGCTGGGGTATAGATGAGGTATAGAGGAGGTACAGCTGGGGTATAGGTGAGGCACAGAGGAGGTACAGCTGGGGTATAGATGAGGCATAGAGGAGGTACAGCTGGGGTATAGATGAGGCATAGAGGAGGTACAGCTGGGGTATAGGGGAGGCATAGAGGAGGTACAGCTGGGGTATAGAGGAGGTACAGCTGGGGTATAGAGGAGGTACAGCTGGGGAACATAAGGAGAACACGACACATCCCTGTCTGCCTGCAGTTCCTCACCTGACCAGCAGGGGGCTGTAGGGGGTAGAGGACAAAACACAGAGATCCGGAACTACAGTTCCCATCATGCATTCTGCGAGCCGGAAGTGTTGCTCCAATAATCGGAAGTGATGAGTGTTGTCTCTCCGGCCGGAAACACATGAACCGCCGTATCTGTTGGGGGCTCTGACACCGGAAATACCGAGGCCGGGACCGGAAGTACCGGGGACGGAACCGCCATGCCCAGGAGGAAACAGTCCAACCCCCAGCCGGTGAAATGTGAGCGACCCCCCCCCCGTCCCCAATATATCCCCAATATATACCCTGTGTACCCCTAATATATACCCCTTGCCTCCTGTGTACCCCAAATATATACCCCCTGCCTCCTGTGTACCCCCAATATATACCCCCTGCCCCCTGTGTACCCCCAATATATATCCCCTGCCTCCTGTGTACCCCCAACATATACCCCCTGCCTCCTGTGTACCCCCAATATATACCCCCTGCCCCCTGTGTACCCCCAACATATACCCCCTGCCTCCTGTGTACCCTCAATATATACCCCCTGCCTTCTGTGTACCCCCAACATATACCCCCTGCCCCCTGTGTACCCCTAATATATACCCCTTGCCTCCTGTGTACCCCAAATATATACCCCCTGCCCCCTGTGTACCCCCAATATATACCCCCTGCCCCTGTGTACCCCCAATATATACCCCCTGCCCCCTGTGTACCCCTAATATATACCCCCTGCCTCCTGTGTACCCCCAATATATACCCCCTGCCCCCTGTGTACCCCCAATATATACCCCCTGCCCCCTGTGTACCCCCAACATAAACCCCCTGCCTCCTGTGTACCCCCAATATATACCCCCTGCCTCCTGTGTACCCCCAACATATACCCCCTGCCTCCTGTGTACCCCCAACATATACCCTCTGTGTCCTGTGTACCCCAAATATATACCCCCTGCCTCCTGTGTACCCCCAACATATACCCCCTGCCTCCTGTGTACCCCCAATATATACCCCCTGCCTCCTGTGTACCCCAAATATATACCCCCTGCCTCCTGTGTACCCCCAATATATACCCCCTGCCCCCTGTGTACCCCCAACATATACCCCCTGCCTCCTGTGTACCCCCAACATATACCCCCTGCCTCCTGTGTACCCCCAACATATACCCCCTGCCTCCTGTGTACCCCCAATATATACCCCCTGCCTCCTGTGTACCCCCAACATATACCCCCTGCCTCCTGTGTACCCCCAACATATACCCCCTGCCTACTGTGTACCCCCAATATATACCCCCTGCATATTGTGTACCACTTATATATACCCCCTGCCTCCTGTGTACCACTTATATATACCCCCTGCCTCCTGTGTACCCCCAACATATACCCCCTGCCTCTTGTGTACCCCAATGTATACCCCCTGCCTCCTGTGTACCCCCAACGTATACCCCCTGCCTCCTGTGTACCCCCAACGTATACCCCCTGCCTCCTGTGTACCCCCAACGTATACTCCCTGCCGCCTGTGTATCCCTAATATATACCCCCTGCCTCCTGTGTACCCCTAATATATACCCCCTGCCTTCTGTGTACCCCAATATATACCCTCTGTGTCCTGTGTACCCCCAATATATACTCCCCCTGCTTCCAGTGTACCCCCAATATATACTCCCTGCCTCCTGTGTACCCCAATATATACCCCCTGTGTACCCCTAATATATACTCCCTGCCTCCTGTGTACCCCAATATATACCCCCTGCCTCCTGTGTACCCCCAACATATACCCCCTGCCTCCTGTGTACCCCCAATATATACCCCCTGCCTTCTGTGTACCCCAATATATACCCTCTGCGTCCTGTGTACCCCCAATATATACACCCCCTGCTTCCAGTGTACCCCCAATATATACCCCCTGCATTCTGTGTACCCTTAATGTGTCCTCTGCACGTGGGCCCTGGGCGTCCCCTGCACGCGGACCCTGTACATTCTCTGTTTCTGTGTTTCAGGGGGAAGCCAGGACCTGCTCGATTCTAATCCCAGCGGCCTAGTCCTGGAATCGGATCTTCTCCTGGGTCATGAGTTGGACCTGTCGGCCAGCAGTGACCGTCTCCTCTCCTTTTCCAAGGACTCTGAGGGTTAGTATACGAGACCCATAACTGCGCTTGTGTCCAGTATGAGGCGCCATCACATTCTATGTGTGAAAGTGATTGTTTAAAATGTATTTAATGAATGGGAATTGTGTTTACAACGCTCTGCCCGCTACCTGCAGCTCTGGCAATTGTGAGAGGCCAGCGGGAACCATCCTGATCTGAAGGAAGAGGTCAGGGCTACCAGCCCAAACACCCAGCAAAGGGGTACACTAGCAGCAAGTGTTATTCAGAAGGAAGCGGTCCAGATGCTGGTGAAGGAGCCTGATGGTGGCAGCAGAGCGCACCCTACAGCATTTGGGATAAGGAAAGGGGACACTGGCAAGGCGGGCCCAGCCAAACCCCAGCAACACGACACAGTGACATAGGAGGTTACAGATTTCTGGTGGCAGCGGTGGGATAACCCCGGACGGGTTTTAGTACACCAGTCAGGAGAACCAAGTTATTTAGGAGAAGAAGAACTGTAGCCAGGAGAGTGCACTGGGTATCTACATATACCAACATGTCCAAGGAGAACCTTGAGACACTGCAGTGCCAAGGGCATTGATATCAGGGATTCTCCAGCCAAGGGGGAGGTGAGTGGCGCTGTAGGACTGGCACCTACAGCATGGTCCTCTGAAAGAGGACATTGATGGCAGGAGTGGACAAGGCAGCCGCCCAGTTCAGTGTTCTCCCCAGAACATTTTGCCAGCTGGGTGGCATTAAGAAGTAGCCGGGTGGAGCCCCCAGGAAATAGGTGCTGGGGATAACTCTGCAGTTAGCAACCGGGAACAAAGTGCAAGAGACCTCCAGAGAGCAGCGTCCTTGTCTCAACAGACGTTACAGCGGAATCAGCCCCTCTGCCCTATGATGAGCGCAGGGCTGCCGGGCTAAGGATTCAGCTGGAGGCCTTATGGGACAATGCAATTAAAGCTGTGCGGGCACAGGTTCATCCAGGCATGGAGCCAAGCGAGAATGGCACCAGCTCTGCGGCCCTGGGAGGAGATGCCCCCTAGATGATTAGGATTATCATAGCTACCTTGCCCTAAATTTGAGGACAGTGTTGGAAATATTTTTGAGCATCTGCAGGTATTTGAAAGGACCTGCAGGATATACGCTGTAACCAGAGTGGAATGGGTAAAGTATTTGTTGCTCACACTGCAAGGATCTGCAGTGGAGGGTTACTGCGGAGTGCCCTCAGAGGACCGTGCGAACTATTATATAGTATAAAGAGCCCTCCTTAAATGTTACACCGTTACCCCAGAGACCTACAGACAAAAGTTCCTGGGACCTATGAGGAGTTTGCCAAGTTGCTGCAGAAGTCCAGAAATTGGTGTGTGGAGCTGGTGCCCACACTGTTGAGGAGGTAAAAGATTTAATGTGCAAAGAGTATTTTCATCACCAGTGCGCACCAGAGGTGAAATAATGGGTCACCTTAGAAGAAGCCCTAACACTATTCCGAGTCCTGTGACACTGCTGACTTGTTTAACTTTTTCCACCCTTGCCAGCACTGTGTCGGGATTGACGGTGACTTGGCGGGTTGAGTTACTTGTTTAGCCAGAAGACCCCTCAACAACACGTTGAAGAAGCTTGCAGTCTGTCCAGGTGGGACCCTTGCAGGGTGAAGGACTTGGAGACTCGGGGGCCTCAATCACTATAGTGAGTCCCCATCTTATTGATCCTGCCACATTAGTGCAGGGTTGCACTGTCAAAGTTACTGTGGCAAATGGACTGGAAAGGGAAGTGCCTGTAGCAATGGTCTATCTGGACTGGGGAGATGGCCAGGAGTTGTCAGATGTTGTTGTTATGGATGACGTCCCAACCAATGTAATCTTGAGCAACACTGGGGGTGAAATTGTGACCATGTTTCTCAACTTCATTAACTGGAGCCAAGCTCCCAGACTACAGTCTTCAGGATCCCCACCTACACATCCCAGCCCAGAGGATAAGACCAAAGCTGCTAGATCTTCAGGAACCAGCCAGCTCCTTGCTTCTGAAAAGATTACGTCCCCTAGCAGCGCAGAAGATGTTTTCTCTGGCCAATCTGGTATTGTGGGGCTGCCCGGCAATGCTCCTGTCCCTAGCAGTATGCCAGCTCAGGCGATGAGTCTAGCTGACCGCAGTGACCTCTCTTTGACTGACCCAACGTTGACTGACCGTAGTAACCCCGACATAGACTCCTCTGCAGAGTGTCATGGCTTAGACGTTAATGAAGGCCGCAGAAAAGAGTTCAGGGCAGCTCAGTTCTCTGATCCCTCGCTGGAAGGCATGAGGCGCCAGGCTGGGGGCAGCCTTCCAGCGATGGAGGTGGGGAGTGTGACTTGGTGTAAAGGGTTGTTGTACCATGTATCTAGGAAGGTAGATGAGGATAGACCAATCCGGGAACAATTTCAACTTGTGGTCTCATGGAGCACTCGACCGCAACTGATGTCAGTGGCCCACAAAATCCCTATGGCGGGACACCAGGGAAGAGACAGAACACTGAAGCATCTAAAACAGATCTTCTACTAGCCTGGAATGTCAGATGATGTCTGAGCCTTCTGTAAGTCCTGTGATGTGTGTCCGCGACTTGTGTGCCCTAGTGCTCGTCCTCCCCACATGGCCATGCCAGTGATCAGTGAACCTTTCCAGCATGTGGCTGTGGACATAGTAGGTCCACTACCTGTGCCCAGTAGATCGGGGAAGAGATACATCCTCACTGTGGTGGACTACGCTACCCGTTATCCAGAGGCTGTAGCTCTGTCCTCCATAACTGCAGAAAAGGTAGTGGACACGCTGCTAGGCGTATTTAGGAGAGTAGGGTTCCCTAGTGAGATCCTAACTGATCAAGGGACACAGTTCTTGAGTGACCTGGTCCAGTGACTCTGGGCAAAGTGCTGGGTAAGGCAGCTCCGTATCGCCCCTACCACCCCTGACTGGAGTCGGTAGCAGCTGTTTGTTGCTTTCCAACTGAGGAACCAGGGAGTGATCCACTACCTGACCTCCTTGTGGATGCCAGAGGTGAAGGTGGTGTTGAGGAAGTGGTCGTAAGTGGCAAGCAGCTTGAAACAGTGCTGAGACCCTTTGCGACTCAGTTTAGTAGAATGCCCGGCCGGCCGTGATGCACCATGTGGACACTGGTGAGCATAGGCCAATTAGGCAACCCGCTTATCGGGTCTCGCCAGAGGCCAAGGAGTGTATATACAGGGAGGTGCACGAGATGCTTAAGCTAGGTGTGATCCAGCCATCGCAAAGTTCTTCAGATTCCTCCTTTGTATTGGTTCCTAAGAAGGACAACATAATGCTGTTTTGCGTAGACTAACGCTGGTTGAACGAGGTGACCGTGTCTGATGCATATCCCCTACCCCGCATTGACGCTCTGTTAGGCTGAGTAAGCTGTAGCAAAGTATATTTCAACACTTGATTTGAGCAAGGGGTTTTGCAAGATAACTTTGACCTTAGACTCTCAGGAGTGGTCGGCCTTTTTCACCCCATTTGGCCTGTTCGAGTTTAAGTCCATGTCATTTAGGATGAAGAATGTGCCAGCCACCTTCCAGCATGTGGTTGACTACCTGCTGGAAGGGTGTAAGTGTTTTGCCCAGGCTTACTTGGATGACATTGCCATTTTCAGTAAATCCTGGGAGGACCATCTGAGACATGTAGGGCAAGTGTTGGAGAAAATTCAGTGGTCCGGTCTGACCATCAGAGCAGACAAGTGTCAAATTGGGATGTCAGAGGTGCGGTACCTGGGTCATTGTGTAGGGTGAGGTAGGGTTAAGCCAGAACCAGCTAAGGTAGAGGCAATCCGAGACTGGCCCCGGCCCACAACCCAAAGACAAGTACTGGCCTTCTTGGGGACTTCAGGGTGCTACAGACGTTTCGTCCCAGATTTCAGTACTGTAGAGAAGCCCCTGACAGATCTCACTCAAGAAGATGGGCAGGAGCACCCTATGGCAGAAAACTGCTAAACCGGGAGGTGGGGTATGCCACAATTGAGAAGGAATGTTTGGCCATTGTATGGGCATTGAAAAACTTCAGCCTTATTTGTATGGACGACATTTTAGCATTGTGACTGATCATAACCCATTAAAGTGGCTGCAACACTCCTCCGGGGAAAATGGGCGACTTTGTAGGTGGAGCCTTGCCCTTCAAATTTATGACTTTCACATAATTCACAAGCAAGGAAAGGCTCACAGCAATGCGGATGGACTGTCTGGGCAGGAAAAGCTGGACCCCCCGGCTCACCTCCGGTAACCACAAGAGACTGCAGGACCAGGAGCCAAATTGTGGAAACGTGGCCCGTGTAGATTGGGGGGGGGGGGGTCATTTTTGCTGCTGCAGCGTCGAATGGGTTAATAATGATACTGATGTGCTAAATGGGTTGAAGCCGAGGATTAGAGGATATAAAATGTATTAAAGGGAATGGTTAATTTAAATGTATATATTTAATGTATGGGCGCTGTTGCACTGGATTTTAACTGATGCTCGGTGTCGAAAGTATTAGGTCCTGGTGCTGGGAGTGTAAATGTATTTATTTTCATATTCGTGTATTGTAGTGTTGGCTAACCTGTGGCATTCCAGGTGTTGTGAAACTACAAGTCCCAGCATACCCTTCCAGCAATAAGCTGCTATATATTGGCAAAGCATGCTGGGACTTGTAGTTTTACAACACCTGGAATGTCACAGGTTAGCCAACACTGATGTATTGATTTATTATGAGATTTTGGAGGAAACATTTTTCTGTAACTTTTCTGAAGACAGGAAATCCCCGGCTAATTAGGCCTTTTCATCAGAAAGTGACCAATACCTCTTTTTAGTCTCAATACACAGCAGGAGGTCGTTACCTTTTTATCCTGTCCTGTCAAAGAAATGGGGGAACTATTTAAATAATTAAACAACAAGTAATTTAGAAATCACAGGTTGATGTAAATTTTGTTAAGTTTGATTGTCATTAGAGCCAAGTTTAGAGAATGTGTAGCATCCTGATGGTAAACATTGAATGTGCTATTGCTGAAGGTGTTGTCTACCCCCTGCCAACATATGTGTTAGAAATTGTATTTAAAGAGCTGTATGTTGTATTTCAACTGATATTTACCATCTGTACTTCTGGATGATCACTAGAACCTTATAAGGATCCTTGGGCAATAAACATCACTGCTTCAATATTCTGCCTGATGCTTATGGCCTGCTGTATCCTGTGACCAACAGATAAGAGCTTACACTCTAATCCACAGTCTCTGTATCAATGCTCTGCCCTCTACCCAGCAGTCCTGATGCATAGTAAGCAGTCAGAATGTACTATCCCCATCAAAGAGGCGCTGCAGCAGCTATACCAGCTACCCAGAAGTAAGCGGTCCTAGGTGCCGGTGAAAGAGCCTAATGATGGTAGTGAGATTCTCCTACAACTATGGTGCAGATGGCATTCACATGTCTGCGAGTGGCTGGTGGGAGGTGGCACCAGTAGAGGTGTCAGTAACAGTCAGTTACTGACAGTGAGAAAGAGACCCAGATATACTGTGTAAGATTCCCTCTGACCAGGTAGCAAAGTAACCCCATCCGGTCACACTGGCAAACAAGATACAAGACCATTTGGGGCAAGATATCCAGACAAACGTTTCACTCTAGAGGCAAAGAAGTGTTATGTGCGTATTGTCGCTAACCAATAACGATTGTCGAACCTCGATTTGTGTTTTCAACGCACAAAGATTTATTCGCAATAAGTAGAATAATATGCTCAAGCGAAGTAATAGTAAATACAGCCGTTACTTATCGCAGGCGCTCTGGATCCAGTGCAGTCATTCAATCCTGAAGTCTGGGGACAAGATGTCTGCACTCTGGATCACAAGCTGCTGCTTATATACACAATGAAATACAATAATACAATGAAGATGGTATAGCTTGCATCTATTAATCCAGGTCTCAGGAAGGTCCAAGGGGTTGTCAATCATTGGCTAGTTCATCCTAAGGAATCCAAAGGAGGAGGTCATCTCTCCAGGGGGTATGCTCTGCTCTTCCCGTCAAGATTCCTTAGTCTTAAGTAGTTCATAAATCCCTATCATTCATAACTTGTGTATGCACTCTGCGATTCCCTCGCAGTGTGAACCAAACAGTAGGATATGTAAAGAGGTTTATTATGATTCCTTCAACCTGTTCCGTGTATTTCACTAATATGCATGTAACTCTAATATAACATATAAATACTACTATATTTCGACATAACTGACAATGTGTTGCAGCTACCATTAATGTGTACTATTTTATAAGTATGCGTGTTTGTGCGAATATATGGTAAAAGACCAATTACTGTTGCTGCCACGTGTAGTGGATGCGTAAGCCCTTTTACGCCGTAGCGTGCCCTTGTACGCCGTAGCGTACCGTACGCATCTTTTCAGACAAAGACAACCAAGTTTGCTCGACTTTAATTGAAATGACTTTATCCAATTAGCTGACTTCGACAGAAGGGACTCTTGGATGTAAAAATACACAATGACTCAGATAAAGCACATCTTCCAGAAGTTACAGTAAGGGGCTGAATTTTATTGTATTTGGAAACCTGGACACTCACAATGCAAGATCGGTGGGTGTTGGATGTTCTGACGAGGTTACAGCAGAGATGCCCAAAACCAGTCCTCAAGATCTACCATCAGGTCCATGTGTTCAGGATTTCTGTCTGTAGAGACAGTTGGAATAATTACTGATCCAGCCAAATAGATGAACTTCTGTGCATGATTAAAGAATCCTGAAAACACGACCTGTTGGTAGCTCTTGAGGACTGGGTTTGGGCACCTCTGGGTTACAGAATAGATTTTCGAGAGGCTCCCAAGAGGGACATTTTTGTGGAATTCGAATACCCAAACTCCCCTTTGCACAACAGTCTACAGACAGTACTGAAGTACATGTAAAGTCACCTGTCCTTCCCAACCAACCCTGCAAGAAATTTTATTACAAACTTTTTCTGGTGGAAAAACAATCAGGAGATTTCATGAGAATCTAAAAAGACTCAACGGACATGTAGAAAGATGGCACTTTGGTATGGAGTCTGTAAATTCAGTCCTCAAGGCTATGGAGACATGAGATGACTTACCATCCGGTGGTTGTCATTTACTCGGCACTGAGAATGCCAACACACTTTACAACTATTTACTGACCGGCACCTGTAGAATACGACTTGTAGAAATAATGGACAGTTAGAAATGACGTCCATTTCCTCTTTAAATGCGCTGTTTTCAATCTGACCATTACAAGTAACGTCCTTTCTAACTGTCCATATTTCTACAAGTCACATTTTACAGGTGATGGAAATGGGGTCTGTCTGTTTTATGGTAAGTGGAGATTTTCACATTGTCACTCTTATACTCCTGATATTGTATCGTTGTTCTAAAGTGTGTTGGGATTCTCAGTGCCGAAAAATCATACCACCCCCCCTTAACATCAATAGATCTGCAGGACACTTACCTACATGTTCCTATACCAGAACTGCATCATCCGTTCATACGATTCTGCAGTCTAGGTTACCATTTCAGTTCCTTTACCTTCTGTGATGATACCAGGCTTAGTGTAGTGCTCTGTGCTGCACAGCAAACAACATGCAGGGTATAATGAAAACACATCACCTGCTTCCTACTCACTCTCAGGGGGTGCTGTCCATCCAAGCTTCTCCTGGGACGCAGACCCTCTCCCCTTTAAGGATACCAGCAAGGCAGCGGTCCTGAGTTACTGTCACTCCGCTTCTGAGAGACGGCTCCCCAAGACCTAGAGAGAGTAGATCAGGACAACGGCAGTACTCCAGGGACAGATTGTCCCTTCCCTGTCTCCTGGCAGAGACCTAGATCTCTACGCCAGCCTGACTTCAGCTATCACTGGGTAGTGAATGACAATTTGCTGTTCTCTGGAGATTGTTTTTAAAGCCACAAAGAGCGTTCTCAGGTGTTCCAGGACCTGCCTGATTAGTCCTTTTCTGTGTTTACCTTTTCACAGATAGCAGATGATTTGCTCTTTATACAATTAGGGACAGATATTGTTGTATAGCTACACAGCAGAGATTGTTTAAACAGGAGAGATCACAGCCCAGACACATTACTTTTAAATACACAATGCAGTCCTGTAATTAAACATAGAGCTCTATCTGTGGACCTTTTCCCTATCTTAACTGACGAGACCCCCTTGGTGTGATGTACATTCATACAGGACTGGTGGACATTAATCCTAGGCTGAAACAATGTCTGCATGTATATACAAGATAAGAAAACCAGGCTGCCAGACATTAACTACTTACAAATTGTCACGGGCACTAGGAGTTTTACCCAGAATTCACCAGGTGTAGCTTTACTCATCAGAGGCGCGGAGTCTAACACAGTGGCTGGTCTTCTCCAGGAACTCCCGCACTGTGCAGGTCGCGGCCCTCTGGGGAGTGTGGTGAATATACGGAACTATACAAATTGGATGGAAGAAGGAATGTCAATGACATATCTGCATAGTCTCTGAGCAGTGAAAACAGTGGTAGCACGGCAGAATGATGAGTAGTGATAAAAGGAGAAGAGAGTTCCAAAGTGCTTAGCACGCAGGTAGCATACAGCAGGCAAATACTTGACAACTGGAGAAAGTCTATGCAAACAGTCAATCAACAATGTAATAATGTAATAGGAGAGTCAGCGACTCGCAGCTATACTCTCGAGAATCTATAGACTTTAGTCCCGAAAATAGGTAACATGCAAAGTAGTAGAGTAAGCTGCTCCTGACAGGTGTTACCGCTGGCATGAAGTAAAGACTTGTCCAGAGATAGGTAGAGTACAAGGTAGCCTGAAGCGGTCTGCGGCTGGCAGGTATTACCACTGATGTGGAGAGAAGACTTGTCCAGGAGCAGGTAAGATACAATGTAGCATGGAGCGGTCTGCGGCTGGCAGGTATTACCACTGATGTGGAGAGAAGAATTGTCCAGGTGCAGGTAAGATACAATGTAGCATGGAGCGATCTGAGGCTGGCAGGTATTACCACTGATGTGGAGAGAAGACTTGTCCAGGAGCAGGTAAGATACAATGTAGCCTGAAGCGGTCTGAGGCTGGCAGGTATTACCACTGATAGGGAGAGAAGACTTGTCAAGGAGCAGGTAAGATACAATGTAGCATGGAGCGGTCTGCGGCTGGCAGGTATTACCACTGATGTGTAGAGAAGACTTGTCCAGGAGCAGGTAAGATACAATGTAGCATGGAGCGGTCTGCGGCTGGCAGGTATTACCACTGATGTGTAGAGAAGACTTGTCCAGGAGCAGGTAAGATACAATGTAGCATGGAGCGGTCTGTGGCTGGCAGGTATTACCACTGATGTGTAGAGAAGACTTGTCCAGGAGCAGGTAAGATACAATGTAGATAAACAAAACAGAGATCTCCCAGCGCATAGAGAAAGGGATAGAGTGTGCTACGAATAAAGGGGTCACAGAGCAGGGAATAGATGCAAAACGTTTATGTATTAGATGCATAAAAAATAAATAATGAACATATTAACAACATGGCATGCAGCTAACAAACAAACAATATTGCCTGCAAAAAGTAACTGTTGCTTACCTATGCTCTTGGGCAAGAGTTCATGGAGTACCATAAACAAGTTAAAAACAACAACGGGTAGAATCCACAGATCCGGAGAGTCCGTCCCAGATGGAACTGGGTAGATATCTGACCACTTATAGTGGGTTGTTTATTGTGCCAAAACGAGCCACTAAACTGAGCAACAATAGGCGGCAAAACTAGGACAAACAAAAAGTCCAAAACAAAGTCCGCTCACAAATCTGGGAAGGGTAGGTAGTGCACTTACCTTCCTCCCCAGGTCGGCTGGTCTGGATGCCTCAGTCTGAATGTCTAATCCGCAAATCCTGCTCCTCTGGACCTGTTGGGACAGTCTAGTCAGTCCGCATGTCCGCCTGGGATAGCATCGGCAGTCCTGTCTCCAAACAGGGCTGATGACCGCAGGAAAAATGTATGGTGTGAAAGTCCTGTGAGCTGCACGGCCGTGCAGGAATCACTCACAGACGGAGATGGTAAGCAGGACCCGCTGGAGCGATGACGTCGTGTCGCGCATGCGCCTATGGGCTGGTAAGCGCTGCAGTCTCCGATAGTATTGTATATGTGCAGGCAGTGTCCACTGCTGGAATGTGATGAACGGAATCAAACCTACGCGTTTCACCCCAATCGGGGCTTCCTCAGGGATGATGTATAACAATGAGTCCATATAGAACAAGTGGGTCCTAATATACTAGTCTCCTAGCATGGAAACAATCCTGATTGGTCAGTCATTCTGACAGACAGGCGACTTGTCCCTCCCATGGCCTCTTCCCGGGTAAATTGTTGATTAAAAAACCAACCAGGGATAAATAAAATGGAAAAATGTATGAAAGGGGGTGATCAAATCATCCCCATAAAACAAAACAGAATGATAAAGTCTTAGATGTTATATATATATAAAAAACACCTAAAGATGAGAGTGAGTTTGTAATGAATGAGACGTAAAGACCACTTGGTGGGGGGTATTAAAGAGAACTCTATATAGGGAATGTACAGATAACTGGGTTTGGTAGAGAAGGCTAAGCAGAGTGTTCTAAGAAATGGTTCAGATCGAAATCAATATTAAGACCCTGTGGTGTTAGGGTTTTAAGTGTATAAATAAACCGGGATTCCTGCTGGGAAATGGATCTGATGAAAGTCCCCTCCAGGATTTTTTTACCTTAAAAATCCCCATAAAGCTCAATAATGAGGGCTCATGTCTATGGCATAGTGAAAGTGCTCCGACACGCTATGTGTCTTGACCTCATTGAGAATATTGCGTTGGTGCTCTGCTATTCTGACGGAGAGTTTCCTGATCGTACCTCCAATGTATTGCTTTCCACATGGACAGGATAAAAGGTAGATGACACCCATTGTGTCGCATGTCCGTTTCTCTTTGATTGGGAAAACCTCTCCTGTTACCCGGGAGGCATAGGACATAACCGCTTTGGGGTTTTTAATCCCACATCTCTTACAGGCCACACAGCGATTACAATAGTAAAAGCCTGCAGAAGTTTCTTTTAGCCAAGTACCCCTTTACTGGTCTCTGGGGCATTGCTACTTTTTTAACCAATATTGATTTTAAATTGTCCGATTTTCTGTAGACAAAGGCTGGTTTGGATGGTAGAATATTTTAAAGATCTTTATCTCCTAGAAGTATGTGCCAATGTCTCTTGAAAATCTTTTCGACTTTTTTATAGTCCTTATTAAATTTCGTAATAAATGGAAGGACCGGTTTCTTTATCTGATCTTGGTCCATGGGTATCTCTTTTTCTCTGAAGCGGGACACTCCTGTCCATTGCCTTTAGTTGGTTGTGAGCAGCTCCTATATTTTCTGGATTATAACTCTTTTCCAGAAATCTCTCCTCCAGGATTAGAGCTTGCTCTTCATATGTTTCTAGATGCGTACAGTTGCGTCTGACCCTAGTAAATTGCCCCTTGGGGATGTTATTAAGCCAGTTCGGATGATGGCTGCTAGACGTGTGTATGAACGAATTACAATCCACCTTCTTAAAGAAATTCTTTGTGGAAAGCATTTCATTCTCCACATAAACTTCTAGATCCAGAAATTCTACTTTTTGCTCGCTGATGGTATGGGTAAACGACAGATTAAGCTGATTTTGATTGATGTGTGTCAGAAAGAGGTCCAATTGGGTACGTCCACCTTTCCATATACAGAACACATCGTCTATATATCTTCGCCAGACCACAATGTGGTCTAAGAAGGGGTTGTTTTTCCAAACGTGCTGCTCTTCCCAGTGGGCCACAAACAGGTTCGCGTAACTGGGCGCGAACTTCGTGCCCATAGCAGTCCCGCGAACCTGCCTGTAGTACTTCCCACTGGAACAGAAATAGTTGTGGTTCAAAACAAATGATATACCATCAACTATAAATTCAATCTGTTCAGAGGAGAGATCTGATGAACCATACAAAACATGTTTGATATGTTCGCAACCAGCCTGGTGGTCAATCACTGTGTATAGTGAGACTACGTCACATGTGAAGAGAAGATAGTTTGGTTCCCAGCTAACTTTTTCAAGTAGCTCTAGAAGCTGACCAGTATCTCTCAGGTAGCTCTTCTGGAGTACGACCAACGGCTGAAGGAAGTAATCTATATAGCTCGAGAGATTTGTCGTCAGGGATCCAATGCCTGAAACTATCGGTCAGCCCGGTGGATTATGTAGGGTCTTATGAATTTTGGGCATGTAGTAGATCACAGGGATCCTGGGGTGCTGTACGGAGAGGAAATGATACTCTTCCTTGTTGATGATACCCCGAATAGCAGCTCTACTCAAAAATGAATTCAGATCTTTAAGAAAACCAGCTGTAGGGTCTCCATTAAGGGGCTCATATGTGGTCTCATCCGATAGTTGCCTAGTAAGCTCTTTCTGGTAGTCAATGGTGTCAAGGATAGTCACTCCTCCCCCCTTATCCGCGGGTTTAATAGTAATATCTTGATTGCTTGCTAGTTGTTTTATGGCCATCCTTTCTATTGACGTGATATTAGAATATTTCCCAATCTTTTGGACTTTTAGGTCTCCAAGATCTTTCTCGACCAAATTTTTCGAATGTATTAATAAATGGTCCCTTCACGTATCTAGGATAGAATGTAGATTTGTTTTTTTGAAATCGGTATGCACAAATTTGTCAGTCCCTATATTCGTGGTGACACTAGCCATAGATCTAGAAGGATCTGCAAAAAACTTTTTTAGAGTGATCCTTGGAATATATTTATGCACATCGATATAGGCATCAAACTTATTCAATCCCTTATCGGGAGCATATTTGAGGCCTTTGCTTAAAATGCTAGACTGTGGTGCTGTAAATTGGGTGTTGCTCAGATTAAAAATGCCATTATGGGTTAGAACTGCTTCCTTGTCTTGGGTCTTGCCCCCATGTCTTTTCCCTCCCCTGGATCTTCTTGATCTCTGGACTTTCTCCTTTTCTTTAGGCATGATGGGGTGGTGGTGATTTGTGTGTTGGGTACGGTTAGGGGTGAGATCCTTTTGGCTAGGTCTAAAAAAATATCTAGATTCTGTTCCACCTCCAAGTCAGTAGAGTAGTAATTAAACATAGAGCTCTTAGTGTAGTAACCTACACTAAGATACAATGTAGCATGGAGCGGTCTGCGGCTGGCAGGTATTACCACTGATGTGGAGAGAAGACTTGTCCAGGCGCAGGTAAGATACAATGTAGCATGGAGCGGTCTGCGGCTGGCAGGTATTACCACTGATGTGGAGAGAAGACTTGTCCAGGTGCAGGTACGATACAATGTAGCATGGAGCGATCTGTGGTTGGTAGGTATTACCACTGATGTGGAGAGAAGAACTTGTCCAGGTGCAGGTAGCGTCCACAGCAAACAGATAGGACAAGCAGGAACAGGAAACTCCTCTGTGTCTCAATGGAATGAGAACCAAGAACAGGCAAAGGTAATAGGGCAACAGGTGCCTTAAATAGTGAGAGGTGATTAATTATCCAATGAGACTAGGAACAAGGTTTTAACCGTCCGTGGGTTTTGCACATGTGCAATCCTTTGGTCAAGATGGCGGACGGCCGCGGCGCAAGACAGGCGCCGGCAAGAGAGAGAGAGACCCATGTCTAAAACTAGAGGCACTCATAGTCCGTTGAGTGACATAAATACAATATATACAAGCCAGTCAAGTTCTTCCACACCAAACTCATCAAACCTTGTCTTTGTAGTCCTTGCTTTGTGCACTGGGGCACAGTCATGTTGGAATAGAAAAGGGCCTTCCCCAATCTGTTGCCACAAAGTTGGATGCATAGCATTGCCCAAAATGACATGGTATACTGTAGCATTAAGATTGCCCTTCACTGGAGATAAAGGAAGTTCATCATCATCATCAACATTTATTTATATAGCGCCAGCAAATTCCGTAGCGCTTTACAATTGGGAACAAACACTGATAAGACAATACTGGGTAATACATACAGACAGAGAGGTAAGAGAACCCTGCTCGCAAACTTACAATCTATAGGACAATGGGAGTTAGAAACACAAGGGCATGTGCTACATCGTATTGCACAATGGACCAGCTAGAACGCAAAGGTAAAAGTACTGAGTGGGCTGTGTGTGTTGCAATGTTGGTCAGAGGGTTGTTGTCTTGCGTTAGCTGTGTAGAGGATGGTAATAGGGTAATCTAGGGAAATTAAGATGGTGGTTGAGGAATATCATTACCTTGTCTGAAGAGGTGGGTTTTTCAGTGAACGTTTGAAGACTAGAGGAAAGTCTTATTGTGCGTGGAAATGAATTGGGTGCAGCCCGGAAAAAAGCCTGTAACCGAGAATGGGAGGATGTGACCAGAGTGGAGGAGAGATGTAGATCTTGTGCAGAACGGAGGTGTCGAGTAGGGAGATATTTTGAGATAAGTGAGGAGATGTATGTCGGTGCAATTTTGTTGATGGCCTTGTATGTTAGTAGAAGCATTTTATATTGGATTCGTTGATATACAGGCAGCCAATGTAGAGACTGACAGAGTGGCTCAGCAGAGGAAGTTCGGAATTCTTCAGCTATGGAATCAGTAGAGAGTTAGCGACTCTTACGGACCATGAGTCTTGGCAGTCCTTGATCCCACTCTGTGATGTTACGTGGTCTTCTGCTTCGTGGCTGAGTTGCTGTTATTCCTAAACTCTTTCATTTTCTGATAATATCACTTACAGTTGACTGTGAAATATCCAGCAGGGATGAAATTTCACAAACTTATTGTAAAGGTGGCATCCTATCACAGTACCACACATCCTATCACAGTACCGCACATCCTATCACAGTACCACGCATCCTATCACAGTGTCACACATCCTATCACAGTACCACGCATCCTATCACAGTGTCACACATCCTATCACAGTACCACGCATCCTATCACAGTACCACGCATCCTATCACAGTACCACGCATCCTATCACAGTACCACGCATCCTATCACAGTACCACGCTAGAAGTCACTGAGCTCTTCAGAATGACACATTTTGTATCACAAATGTTTGCAAATGCAGACTGCATGGCTGGTGCTGGATGTTTTACACCTCTGGCACCGGGTCTGATTGAAACACCTCAATTCAATAATTAACGTGTGTGGCCGAATACTTATGTCCATATAGTGTACGTCACTCAGTAAAACACAATGAAAGTTATCACTGGTTTCCAAGATCATAAATGTGATGAAGGGTCAACTGGCCACAAGCCAGTGTCCATTTCTGGAAGTGTATATAGATGCATGAAAGGACAAGGGCACCGTATCCAGAAAAGGTTACTCAATATACAGCATGATCTATAAGCGCTTGTCTCAAGCTTTTAGGAATATTTTCTTCCATGATGGGAATTATATCCTGGGAAATGCAGCACATGTGTGATCTCCAGCTAGAATTATTCACAAAGTCAACTCACAGTCAAGAACTGTTAGATCAGAAGAAAATGGTCACCAAGGAGAAAGAAAATCACCCGAATGGTAGAAAAATCCAAGACTGAGAGATCAGGGAGTGACTCTCACAGACCCAGAATGAGAAGTATTGACTACAGATTCCAGTTCTATGGGCTGGGGTGCACACAAATGATATAAAGTTTGTGGCAACAAGATGAAAGGAATAGACATGCTTACAGAGAGGTTTGGCTACCCACAGATAGATCATAATACCAAGCTAAAGCCGTTCTGCTTTGGGGTCGTTGTGACGAGAAAAGAAGTAAAAGCCTTAACGAAACTTTGGGTCTTCAATCTGGGGTATGTGTCCCTCTTTTTCCCATACTCGCCACGTGCTGAGGAAAATCAAGAAAGAGGATTAATAGTTCTCCCTTTGTGGCCTAGTAGACCTTTGTTCTTTATAGTTCTAGAACTAGTATGTACACAGAGATTGTCTAGGATTTACAAGATGATCCCATGTCTTGTTATAGTAGAACAGATATAGATAGTCATCCTGCGCTATAAGAGGGATATTGTATAAT
Organism: Mixophyes fleayi; assembly: GCF_038048845.1. Lineage (NCBI taxonomy): Eukaryota > Metazoa > Chordata > Amphibia > Anura > Limnodynastidae > Mixophyes > Mixophyes fleayi. The sequence continues at coordinate 133,469 of NC_134404.1, read as the reverse complement.
ATTCTATGTTGTTGGATTTCAACTAATCTGTTTGAAAGATTGTAGGATAGTTATTCATTCAAGGTACAATAGTGTGTATCAATTATAATGCAATAGTTAACCAATGGTAACTATTTAATAAATAAAATAAAACAAAAGAACAGCAATATACAATTAAATAGATTATATCTCCACCCCTGATGGGAGCAGGGAAACTAATCATGCATACAAAATAATATTGTGCGTTGATCCTCAAAAACGTCCCAAAGAACTCACGATCGTCCAACAAAGAAATGTAGGTGAAAGTTAAGAATATTAATGATCATCGGTATTCTTCAATGAGAGTCATATTGAGAAAGGACCTTTAGCAATCCAGGTAATAACAATGAGCTGTTGCTCTTCTGGTATCCTGATGTCCTTATGCAAAGATTAGTCCAGAAGAAGACCTGTGTGTAATGAAGTGCCGATAGGTAGTAAGTTCCACAGTGGAACGCCACCGTCACATGACGTGACGAGTGTAGTGGGCGTTGCCTGACACGGTGGTTAGTGTCTCATTGTATCGGGTTTATAGTAAGTGATTCGCTAATTCAAGGTTATGCTCCTCTCCGATTGAAACATTCTTCAGGTGACAATATCATCCTAAAATTACCTCATTGGTCGATATATTCAACGCAAGTGTTGATACAGATTGTTGTTCAATATTTTGACATATAAAATAAAAACGGATGTATTTCATCATTAGTAAAGTATTTGTATATCTCACATGGTAAATGTAAATTGTACCTAAATAGGCACAATACATATGAGGCATTATTATAAAAGAAAACATTATGCAATATAGAATATAATACAATGTTAATGATTTAACTTATAATGACAAATGGATAGATTAAACTCCTTTTGTGAAAAGTAATTGTGGCTGGATCACTTATAAATAGCTTATTGTTGATATTTATTAGTTTATTTTTTAACTTATTATTTATTAATAGTGCAGTGCACCTCTGTAAATCATTGCAAATGTACTTATCTTTTTATTTTGGTATGTATGGAAATGTATTGACTTCTGAGACAGTATGTCATGTTTGGGTTTTGCAACTCTCTGGATCTCATGTTAATTAGACCTTTTTATCGCTGAGTGACCAAAACATCTGTTGAACCTGAAAGACAGGAGGGGGTAATTATACGTGCTGGTAGACTCCCTATGCAAATGATCACAGATGAATGTGAATTTTGCAAGTTAAATTACGTTCAAATCACGATTATAGAAATGTTATATCCTAATGGTAAACATTCAAAAGAAAACCTCAGACGTAATGGTGCCGTTAGTAGCAATATTAAAAGGTGTTAAAACCCTCCAGGCTGAGTTATGTGCAGGTTGCATGAAGCACTTGGATTGGTAAATCTGTATATAGAGTGCACTGTTTGACCATGTAATGTGGTATTATTCCATCTGTACCTTCTGACATCACTAGTACCACAAGCTAGTGTGTAACTGTCCCATGTATTATCATCATACCATCTGTACCTTCTGAGATCACTAGTACCACAAGCTAGTGTGTAACTGTCCCATGTATTATCATCATACCATCTGTACCTTCTGACATCACTAGTACCACAAGCTAGTGTGTGACTGTCCCATGTATTATCATCATACCTTCTGTACCTTCTGAGATCACTAGTACCACAAGCTAGTGTGTAACTGTCCCATGTATTATCATCATACCATCTGTACCTTCTGAGATCACTAGTACCACAAGCTAGTGTATAACTGTCCCATGTATTATCATCATACCATCTGTACCTTCTGAGATCACTAGTACCACAAGCTAGTGTGTAACTGTCCCATGTATTATCATCATACCTTCTGTACCTTCTGAGATCACTAGTACCACAAGCTAGTGTGTAACTGTCCCATGTATTATCATCATACCATATGTAACGTCTGAGATCACTAGTACCACAAGCTAGTGTGTAACTGTCCCATGTATTATCATCATACCATCTGTAACATCACTAGTACCACAAGCTAGTGTGTAACTATCCCATGTATTATCATCATACCATCTGTACCTTCTGAGATCACTAGTACCACAAGCTAGTGTGTAACTGTCCCATGTATTATCATCATACCTTCTGTACCTTCTGAGATCACTAGTACCACAAGCTAGTGTGTAACTGTCCCATGTATTATCATCATACCATCTGTAACGTCTGACATCACTAGTACCACAAGCTAGTGTGTAACTGTCCCATGTATTATCATCATACCATCTGTAACGTCTGACATCACTAGTACCACAAGCTAGTGTGTAACTGTCCCATGTATTATCATCATACCATCTGTACATTCTGAGATCACTAGTACCACAAGCTAGTGTATAACTGTCCCATGTATTATCATCATACCATCTGTAACGTCTGACATCACTAGTACCACAAGCTAGTGTGTAACTGTCCCATGTATTATCATCATACCATCTGTAACGTCTGAGATCACTAGTACCACAAGCTAGTGTGTAACTGTCCCATGTATTATCATCATACCTTCTGTACCTTCTGAGATCACTAGTACCACAAGCTAGTGTGTAACTGTCCCATGTATTATCATCATACCATCTGTAACGTCTGAGATCACTAATACCACAAGCTAGTGTGTAACTGTCCCATGTATTATCATCATACCATCTGTAACTTCTGAGATCACTAGTACCACAAGCTAGTGTGTAACTGTCCCATGTATTATCATCATACCATCTGTAACGTCTGAGATCACTAGTACCACAAGCTAGTGTGTAACTGTCCCATGTATTATCATCATACCATCTGTAACTTCTGAGATCACTAGTACCACAAGCTAGTGTGTAACTGTCCCATGTATGATCATCATACCATCTGTACCTTCTGAGATCACTAGTACCACAAGCTAGTGTGTAACTGTCCCATGTATTATCATCATACCTTCTGTAACTTCTGAGATCACTAGTACCACAAGCTAGTGGGTAACTGTTCCATGTATTATCATCATACCATCTGTACCTTCTGGAAAGATCGTTAGTACCACAGACTGGTGTGTAACTGTCCCATGTATTATCATCATACCATCTGTACCTTCTGGAAAGATCCTTAGTACCACAGACTGGTGTGTAACTGTCCTTCTTATGACTTCCTGAGCTAAACAACATCACTGCTTAAGGATCCTGCTTTTATGCTGTGACAGGATGGACCGCCTATGGCACCCTGTCTGTTGTTGCTGGGAACCGGCTGGGCTTACTTTGCCACCTTTCCCTTTCATTATCCCAAATGTGCCCTCTTTTCGCAGTAGGAGGGGCTTATAAATGCTGCCACCACAGGACTCCTTACCGGCATACAGTACCGGGTTTCTTCTGGGTAACTGGCACTGCGAATGTACCCCATTACTGGTGTGCCTGGGCTGGTACTCTTGACCTCGTCCTATGGATCAGGGTTGCTGTGGATGGATCCCCCTGGCCTATCACACTGACCAGGGTAGCAGGCAGATTGGTGGTACTGGAAAAGCTTTGTCCAAACCTCAGCAACAGCCGGGAATGGATTAGATTTAGGGTCTAATCTGTAGGTCACAGGATTTTCAGCATGGAAGATATTTTCAGGCAGGTCTTTGAAGCAAATGATGTTTATTTGCTCTTACACTGGTTAAAAGTACCAGTGATCAGGTCAGATGAAATCAGAAGAACAATTTTTTTAATACAAGCCAGTGCTTTTTATACAGTTTGGACACAGCCTCAAAGGGTAAGCCAACCCACAGAGGTCTGAGCTATTTACACTTTTCTATGAAATTCTAGAGATAATGTGATGTCCTGTATCTGGTTTTCAGATGCAGAAAATCTAGGAGCCAGTCTTAAACTTTCCTGCCTTCAATGTTGGACCTTCACACATCAAAAGATCTAATTAGCATGGGTCCCTCTTCAGACAGTTCAGAATACACAATCCCACACAGTCACAAACCCCAAACAAGACATTTCCACACATCACAATACACTAAAGACTTCCATCCACAAAGGCTTATTGTATCAGATATATACCTTAAGAAATAATACATTTCTTCTAGAAAGGTTAAAACCGAAAAAAACAAATTTTCTCCCCCTGGTCTCAGAAATTAGGATTTCCTATATCAAAATATACAGAATATCAAAAATAAGTGCATTGGCAATTATATAAATAAGTGCCCTGCAGTATTTCCTTTACATAAATTTATACCAGAAGTTATTTATCAGTGATCCAGTCACAGATGCCTATTTATTTGTGCTGTAATTCCTGTGACCTACAGATTAGACCAATCTAATTCGTTATCCGACTGTTCTGAGGTTGGGACCCAGTATCCAGTACCACCGCTCTGGTCGCTACCTTGCAGTTCTGGCCAGTGTGACAGAGAAGGGGGAACCATCCACAGCAACCCTGATCCATAGGAAGAGGTCAGGGGTACTAGCCCATGTGCCCAGTAAGTGGGTACCCCATCAGCGAAAGTTACCCAAAAGGAAGCGGTTCTAGGCACCAGTGTAGGAGCATTGTGGTGGCAGCAGGCTCCTTCTACTGTGACAGGAGGGACGCAATTCTGGATAAAGAAAGAGGACAGTGACCATGCAAGCCCAGCCGATCCACATCAACAACGGACAGGGTGGCATAGGAGGTCCATACTGTCACAGTAATCTATTGTGTTTATTTGTATTCTGTACTCTATGGATTCATTAATCAAATAAAAGGTAATTGGTAGTGCAATTGTGTGAACCAATTTTATAATTTCTTAGTTGTGGATATGATCATCGTTTGAACATGAATGTAAATAATATTGTAGTCGATAAGGTCCAAAATAGAGAAGACACTGATATTGGCTTGGGTAAAAACATCACCCTCTCAGTACCAGCTGTTTTCATGGTAATGTGAAAAAATGTGTTAGGGAGGGTTGATCTCTTTAAAGGAAAAAAGTGTAGTGAACTGTGATTTGTGGTGACTCACTACCCGTTAGATGATAACATGGGATAGTAACTCTTCACAGTGTTTCTAATGTCCAAAACTGTATAAAAAGAGCACTGTTTTACCCTGAAATGTATTATTCGATCTGTAACCTCTGGAAAGATCACTAGTACCACAAACTGGCGTGTAACTGTCCTTATTAGGACACTTGACCTAATAAAACATCACTGCTTCAAGATCCTGCTTTGATACCTACTTATCTGCTGTAAATTCCTGTGATCTACAGATTAAACCAAATATAATTTGTTATCCGCTGTTCTGAGATTGGAACCCAGCATCCAATACCGACACTCTGCCTGCTAACTGCAGCTCTGGGCATTGTGAGAGGCCAGTGGGAACCATCCACAGCGACCCTGATCTATAGGAAGAGGTCAGGGGTACCAGCCCAGTGAGGGAGTACACTAGCAGCGAGAGTTACCCAGAAGGAAGCAGAGTCCCCTATAGCGTTAAGAGGAGGGTGCAAATGGGATAAAGAAGGGATTGTGGCAAGGCAAGCCCAGCCCGTCCCCAGCAACACAGACAGAGGTCTTTTCCTGTCTGTCAGCTGGGCAAGGAGTTTAACCCATGCATAATGGTTGCCATAGAGTCCTTTTCAGGAAAAGAGATTAATAGTAATTTGTTTTTTTCTAGAATAATAGCCTCTACCTTTTACAATAAGTGCCTGTGAGGCAGAGTACACAATGCTTTATACAAATACTTTATATTGCATCCTCTGTACAATTCCTACCTTTCTTCTCTATCAACGGCAATGAGAGTAATTTGTCACAATCTATCGGGAGGTGCTTGCTGGCTGTTGTGGATGATGTTATTTTCTAGAACATATTCTCGTTAGTGGTCCCTTTGTAATTCCTCCAATAACTGTCACAGTATAGATGTTACATTTAATGGTCTTTGTTGATATAATATAGGTACCACATTTGCTTTTCCCAGTCTATTAGTTCGATACCAGTTTGTAGAGAATCTTTACATACAAGAATAAATGGTTCTGCAATAAATGTGCTTAGTTCTCTAAGGGTGCATGGGTGTAAGCCATCTGGTCTAGTGCGTTATTCACATTCCTGGTCATTTTTTTTTGGGACCAAGGCTTTTGTCAGGCCCTGTAGTATATTTGGTTAGTAGCATTATTATACAATATATCCCCAGCAGCTTGTGAAATGTGCAATTCATGCAGCACACACAGCCTCTCCTGTTGTAATGATATTTGGTTCAGCAAGTGATTAAAGCTTAACTACCTTTATCTCGTAATACATTGACAGGAGTGAGACCTAAACCATTTTGTACCCAAAAGAACAAATTGTCCAGTTGGAAAATAAATGTTCCTTACGCTCTCTGGTGTCACTTTGTGTCGTCTCTGCAGATTCTGTGGTATGTAAGATGGAGATTCCCTGTTACTCTCTGAGTGAGGATGAATATTCGGGATATCGGCCTCTTAGTGCTGACAGTGATCCTGAGGAGGTGGGAAACCTGCCTTCTCCATGTGAAGAGTGTGAGAGCGGCCACTGTCTGTACCTTCCTCACCGATGTCCAATATCTGAGGATCCTCTCCACCTGTCTCCACCATCCCTCACCGCGGAGGTACAGAAGGAGAGGCTGCTCTATCCCTGCCGGCTGTGTCCGTTCTCTACCTACTACTCCAGCCACCTCAAGCGTCACATGAAGACCCACAATGGGGAGAAGCCGTTCTGCTGCCCCCATTGCCTCTATGCATCCGCGCAGTTAGTGAACCTCAAGCGTCATCTGCGCACTCACACTGGGGAGAAGCCATTCCGCTGTGACCACTGCAGCTTCTCCTGCAGCAGTCCTGGAAATCTGAAAAGACATCAACGGGTCCACACCCAGGAGAAACCGTATGCGTGTAACCTGTGCTCGTACCGCTGCAATCAGAGCCGGAACCTGAAACGCCATCTTCTGGCTCATTGTCAGAGGAGGCGAGAGGTGAAAGAAGAAGAAGATGGAGAAGAGGAGAGAGAGGAAGGCAGCAGCCTGTCCAAAGGTCAGTTGTCAAACTTCCATTCCACTCCTGTTTTATCTAGCATACCTTCATCATACATGGGTGACATAGACAGTGGGGAGCTAAGGAGACTTCCCCGCCCATTGCAGGGTGAGACAGACAGTATTGAGGTATGGAGACACTCCCACAGCAGGACAACATAGAGGCTGAGACGTGGACACTGTCACTCCCACTGCAGGGTGATATAGACAGTATGGAGACATGGAGTATATTCCTCCCACTGCAGGGCGATATAGACAGTATGGAGATATGAAATATATCCCTCCCACTGCAGGGCGATATAGACAGTATGGAGATATGGAGTATATTCCTCCCACTGCAGGGTGATATAGACAGTATGGAGACATGGAGTATATTCCTCCCACTGCAGGGTGATATAGACAGTATGGAGACATGGAGTATATTCCTCCCACTGCAGGGTGATATAGACAGTATGGAGACATGGAGTATATTCCTCCCACTGCAGGGCGATATAGACAGTATGGAGACATGGAGTATATTCCTCCCACTGCAGGGCGATATAGACAGTATGGAGACATGGAGTATATTCCTCCCACTGCAGGGCGATATAGACAGTATGGAGACATGGAGTATATTCCTCCCACTGCAGGGCGATATAGACAGTATGGAGACATGGCGTATATTCCTCCCACTGCAGGGCGATATAGACAGTATGGAGACATGGAGTATATTCCTCCCACTGCAGGGCGATATAGACAGTATGGAGATATGGAGTATATTCCTCCCACTGCATGGCGATATAGACAGTATGGAGATATGGAGTATATTCCTCCCACTGCAGGGCGATATAGACAGTATGGAGATATGGAGTATATTCCTCCCACTGCAGGGCGATATAGACAGTATGGAGACATGGAGTATATTCCTCCCACTGCAGGGTGATATAGACAGTATGGAGACATGGAGTATATTCCTCCCACTGCAGGGTGATATAGACAGTATGGAGACATGGAGTATATTCCTCCCACTGCAGGGTGATATAGACAGTATGGAGACATGGAGTATATTCCTCCCACTGCAGGGCGATATAGACAGTATGGAGACATGGAGTATATTCCTCCCACTGCAGGGCGATATAGACAGTATGGAGACATGGAGTATATTCCTCCCACTGCAGGGCGATATAGACAGTATGGAGACATGGCGTATATTCCTCCCACTGCAGGGCGATATAGACAGTATGGAGACATGGAGTATATTCCTCCCACTGCAGGGCGATATAGACAGTATGGAGACATGGAGTATATTCCTCCCACTGCATGGCGATATAGACAGTATGGAGATATGGAGTATATTCCTCCCACTGCAGGGCGATATAGACAGTATGGAGATATGGAGTATATTCCTCCCACTGCAGGGTGATATAGACAGTATGGAGACATGGAGTATATTCCTCCCACTGCAGGGTGATATAGACAGTATGGAGACATGGAGTATATTCCTCCCACTGCAGGGTGATATAGACAGTATGGAGACATGGAGTATATTCCTCCCACTGCAGGGTGATATAGACAGTATGGAGACATGGAGTATATTCCTCCCACTGCAGGGCGATATAGACAGTATGGAGACATGGAGTATATTCCTCCCACTGCAGGGCGATATAGACAGTATGGAGACATGGAGTATATTCCTCCCACTGCAGGGCGATATAGACAGTATGGAGACATGGAGTATATTCCTCCCACTGCAGGGCGATATAGACAGTATGGAGACATGGAGTATATTCCTCCCACTGCAGGGCGATATAGACAGTATGGAGACATGGCGTATATTCCTCCCACTGCAGGGTGATATAGACAGTATGGAGACATGGAGTATATTCCTCCCACTGCAGGGCGATATAGACAGTATGGAGATATGGAGTATATTCCTCCCACTGCATGGTGATATAGACAGTATGGAGACATGGAGTCTGTACCTCCCACTGCAGGGTGATCTAGACCCATAGCCCAACGTACTGCAGGGTGACGTAGAGGCTATCAGACATGGACACTGTTCCACTGCTAGTTTGGAGAGATGGTGAGTGAGCAGTGATAAAGTGGAAAGCTAGCTGGGGGAGACATTGATGTGTCATTTGTCCAGCATTAGCCAGGAGAAATGACCTGGCTAATGTTAAAGTCATGGCCGTAAAAAGATGAATTTATAAAGTTAGGGACTGCTGTAACTCTCAGCAGTGTTACCAGTACACAGAGGTGAGGACAGAACTCACTGCATCAAAAACGTCAATGTGAGGCTAAAGAAGTGGTGTTATGAGGAGAGATTTGGATTAAAAGACCACAGTCATGTCATCTGGCAAGATAGGGGACTATACAAAAGTGATGGCTTTCACTCATCTTCAAGGGAAACCAGAATATTAAGGGAGCAGTTTGGACGCTTCATCAGGAACTAGTTAAACTACAGAGGGGGGCAGTGAACTAAACAGAAATTAAACAATCTATTGCCCCCAACCAAGTGGTATTGTTTCTGCAGGTTAAATCGTACAGGGAACATATCCACAGCAACAGAAGACAATGCAGATCAAAATAAACATGGGCAGAGAGATGAACATAGCTAGGAGTAGGAGATGCTAGTTCTGCTAGTTCCCCTAGAAGTAGGGACATTCAGAATTCCTTGCAAGGAGCATCCCTCAAGCACATGGTGAGAGAGTCGATTCATAAAGACGCAATATTAGACTTATTTCTTCCAAATGGTGACAGAATATCTGATGTAAATGTGGGTGAGAGCCTAGGATCCAGCGACCATCAAGCAGTATGGTTTAGTATAAAGACAGAGACCGACTCATACCACACAAATACAAAGGTGTTAGATTTTAGGAAGGCTGACTTTGTAGAGATGGAAAAATGTACAAGGAAAAGGAAGCCAGTGTGGTTTACTAAATTGTTGCTGGAGAAAAGGTAAAAGCAGATCATCTTAATAATTACTTTTGCTCAGTATTTGAAAAAGATCCCACAGTTCCGCCATAATTGCGCACGCTATCTTCAAATTCTGTTCCTAAATACACTTGTTATTCACTCACACTTTTATAGACTTTTCTTTAACGTCGCCTTATTCGATACCTTCACCACGCTAAGTATAACTAAAGCCTCACAGAATTACTCATACAATAACTACTGTATCTCAGCGATATATCTTAGCGTATGCATATAACCGTTATTAATAACCAATACTCACAATGTAGAAATATTCAAATTAAAGTGTTTTACTGTTAACACAGAAAACCTTGCACTTACAGTGCATACATTTATTTCACAGTATAGTATAACAATATCAATGTGAAATTAACCCCATGTTCACCACCTTATATTCCCTATGCTAACTATCGTTCTATTATCCTTACACTATTATCTCTATATATGTATCTTAATAAGATTTAGTATAGTTCAAATAATATATTCTGTACATCAAGCAATCGAGAATGAGAACTTGGGGAAACGGTAAGTTTGAGGAGTTACCAAGCAGATTGCTAGCCTGGGGAGAGAGTGTACGGGGCCTGAATAAGCGTAAAGTTAGTCAGGGAAGACAGCGAGCGTGATGCCGGGCGCAAGGGCCGGCGAGCGTGAGGCCGAGCGCGATGGATGGAGAGCATGAGGCCGGGAGTGAGGGACGGCGAGCGTCAGGCCGGGTGCGAGGGCCGGCGAGAGTGAGGCCGGGAGTGAGGGGCGGTGGAGATAACTGTATCCTCTATTTATACATACTGTATTTTTTAAATGAAAATGATGTGTAATGATTTCTGCCTCCCCAGAAACCGAGATCGCATTATCTGCTTATTTAATGCTTTATTTGCTTTTTAATACAGATGCTTCTGTTGCAGTCCTGGCACTTCCAGTGACCTCCAATGACCTTGAAGCCTTCTTGCCATCTTGTACTCGTATGAGTTGTGCTCCCTCACCTCCTGCACTTCCAGCCCCCTCACCACCTGCACTTCCAGCCCCCTCACCACCTGCACTTCCAGCTCCCTCACCACCTGCACTTCCAGCTCCCTCACCACCTGCACTTCCAGCTCCCACTGACGATGGTCTACCAGAGCTGCTCTTCCCGTTCACTTGTCGCTCCTGTGGCATGGTCTTAGATGAAGGGTACCCCCAGGATGAGGATGTGGACGATGGTGTGATTGAAGGACAATACTGCTCTCGATGTAATGCTCCTCCACTTTCTGGAAGTCCCGGCAAAGGCTTTTCTTGTGTCCTTTGCTCATTTGTAACCCACTACCCAAACCACTTGTCTCGTCACATGAAGACCCACAGTGGTGAGAAGCCCTATAAGTGCCAGCTGTGTTCCTACGCTTCTGCTCACTACGACAACCTAAAGCGACACCAAAGGGTGCATACCGGTGAGAAACCCTATAAGTGCCAACTGTGTGACTATGCTTGTGGTAACCTTGCCAACTTGAAGAGGCACGGTCGAATTCACTCTGGTGACAAACCCTTTCATTGTGGTTTATGCAACTATAGTTGCAACCAGAGTATGAACCTTAAGCGCCACATGCTGCGACACACCGGAGAAAAACCTTTCCGCTGTGCGCGGTGCCACTACACTACAGGACACTGGGACAACTACAAGCGTCACCAGAAGACCCACGGCCACTCTGGAGGACAGAGTGAAACCCAAGGCCAGCTAATAGACAGCATGATTAAAAACACTCTACCATGTCTGCTGGCTCAGAGACAGCAGTCTAATGCACTGTGACAGATTCACGTACATCTGATTTACAATATAACCCTTTCCTGTTTGTTTGCACATTGTGAATATGGAGTATTGCATGGCCGGTTCATGTGCCCGTTCTGAATTGTGATAAACATTCTAAATTGTGGTATCAGTGGGTGGTCTGCAAAATGATTACAAGTGGAATTACGCACTGAAATGTCCTGTTGTATGACTCTTCATGTACCACACTCTAGCAGCAATCTTCTCTACCTCCTTCAGGTGAATGTAAATATGATTGATCTTGGCTATCCCTGTGTACAAGCTACGAGCAAGATTAGCAGGTTGTCTTCTCCCCATTGTTCGCTAATTTTTTTGTGGTCCTTCAGCCTTAGCTTCAATTATTACAAAAAATAAGAATTTTATGAAAGTGGTTGTCCAGTTTTGGAGTCTCCCACCTCTCTGGTGTGATCTAGTTCCTTCAGAGAAGACCGGGGTTGTTAGAACCTAACCTCACGGGTCGTACCCCTGGACTTCTGGGTGAAGTCATGCAGACAGGAGACAGAGAAAGATACAACAATATCTTGATTAGAGATTTGCCCAGTACAAGTTTTCTAAATCAGCAAGAGGATAAGAACATTTGAATATAAACCAAACCAACAGGTCCCAATAAACACCACCTTACCCCTAGATCCCACAGAACTTTCACACACTGTGATTAATACCCAACTGATTGGGATGCGATATGATTGAGTAGGACCACGGTAGTCTGATGAAGTTACTGTTCAGCACACACAGCAAGTCTGCAAGTCCACGATTATAGAATAAGCCAAGGAGAGCAATCAAGTCTGCAATCCCAAGAAAAGCTTATAACCCAGTAGTCACGATACTCCCTGGCACAATCCTCAACACTTGCAGAAGTCGAGACTCCAACATCAGTAGCTTTAAGAAGCAATGCCACACACATACCTGGAGCTCCTCTGCATCCTGTAAAGGGTGGACTTAGAGAAAGGTTCCCCCTGATTGGTAGAGTTCAGTGAGGGGCTGTACATGAGAGTAGTCACGTCTCACGGCCAGGATGAGTCCCCCCTAACCCCTGCTGTTGTCTACAGGAAGTGACTGGCCCACAATAAAACATCAGACCTGGCCCTGTAAAAGAACAATAGCTGACTGCTGAATCCTATACTCCAGGTGACTGCTGGGAAATAACAAGTCTGACTATGACCATTCCTTGGGAGTCCCAGTGGTCATCTGAATACACAGGCAGAACGGGCCTGGGCCAGTCTGTTACAAACCTGACCGATGACTAATCGTGAGCTGCAGTACGATACATTTCATGCCCCCCATTTGTTTCATGGAGAGATCAGGTCAGAAATTGGGGAATTGTGATTGTCTGAATCTGGATAACTACTTTTATAAAATGTTCTCATATCTCCAATGTCCCTCCCATCCCTTGACTACAGATTTAGTAAGTCTAAAATGAACCATGTTCTTTGCACTACCATTCATGACTTAACGTCTCCCAGGTGTCCAGTGCTTCAAGTCTTCATTTTGTTGTTACATAAGTTGCTGTTTTCTACCTTCAGATGTCGTCCCACTGGATTTCCCACTATATGAAACTCCATTAAAAATAAAAGGGACATTGCGGCCACTGCTTAAATGAGGAACCAGCTCCAGTGATGTGGACTGTGCTGGTTACTGACAGTGAGCGGAACTTGTACATACCCAATACAAATAGAACAGGCACATTTTTACAAACTGTTTTATTAAAATAAAATACACCAAACCCTTGTTTCACTTTTTATTAAACGTCTAAATCCAAAGGGAATCCTCTGCTTGAAGTAATCTGTGTACTTTTCATCCATGATGTAATCTAAAGAAAACCACATAAAGGGATGAACACTTCTGCACTCACCGCTCTTCTCTGCTACATGACTTAGAACTGGATGGAGCCGGAGAAGCTGGTGTCGTCTAACAAAGTGTAGCGTTATCATCATCATCAGTTAGCGCCAGTACATTACGTAGTGCTTTACAATTGGGAACAAACAGCAAGAAAACAATACTGAGTAATACAGACAGAGAGGTACGAGGGTTACGCATATCAGACATCCATTCACCAGTATCTAAATGTAGCACAAGATTGGAGTTGTACATGACGCATTTTCCAGACCTGTATCTGACAGCTAAGTCTTATACATCTACCTGTGTAGTGTTATGTTTTGTGTATGAGGCATCTTTGCTCAGGATGCATAGTATAATGTAGTACTATATCACAGTGTGTTAAGTTCCATTTATGATTCATTCACAAACCAGCGTCTACAATACAGAGCAGTACAATATGACACTGTTTTCTACCTGCGTGCAGTGTTATGTTAATAGTATGATACAATTTCCATGCCTTCTGCGTTGACAGTGTACAAATGTTATCTACCAGAAAACCCATATTACTGTGTTATACAAATATTTTATTGTTAAATAAAAACAACTCTATGATTATCCATGTAATACGAAATTAGGGTTGTAAAGTTTACAACTCGAAACACTGAGGTGAGATGTGTGGCAGTTTTGTGCATTTAGCATAAAGATAGGTCCAACTTTAAAATAGCGTGTAGAGTTGATTGTGTCTTTTTTTTATCCAGACAACTGTCAAGTAATGAATTGGGGCAATGTATTGGAGATATCTAAGGCGTAGCGTACTCATTGTGAAAAGTTAATTGGTCTAGTTTTCCAGAGTGGATTAGAAGTCTCTGACCTAATGATATCCCCAGTTACTTGGTCGGACCACCACCTCATTTAGTTCACAGTCATAACCCCTCAAAGTAGAAACTTGCCCATGAAGATGACCAGATAACACCCAATGACGGATGTTACTTCAGAGGCTCTTACAGCAAATCTGGATGGTGTAATGGGTTCCTGTGAGGATCCATGTTCTCTTGTCTGCTACTATAGGAATATGATGGCTACAATGGACACTATCATGATCCCACGTACCACACTACCAAGCACCTAAGTTTGACAACAGTATTGGAGTGCTGAAGAAGTGGGATCGCAGGCTTGAAAGATGATGGAAGACTGACATCAAGCACACTGAAGAATAACAGTCCACTCGCCTGTAAGAAGTCAGAGTTCAGATTATTGGAGCGAACAGACCAGCTCAGCTTTTCCGTACAGTGAAGAAGCTTTAGAGAGCAGGATGTGTGCAGCCTCATGCAACCCTCTCCCAGCCAAGGTGCATGTCACTCACCGGACTGTGAGTGCTTCTTCCCGGACATTTAGGAACCGTGGCCGTCCTCCATCCTGAGGGACTGCGCATGCGCAGCCCTTTCTATACCTCCAGTGTATGTTCCTTTAACTTAATTGGCAGATCAGGCAACCTCCCTATATTAAGCACCTGTGGTCAACACCACGTTGCCTGATCTTGGAGTCTCATTCCCCATGAGTCTCTGAAGGTGTTCCTGTGTTTCCTTGTTTATTCAGCCCTGCTGATTCCTGTGGTTTCCAAACCACTTCTACCTCTGTGGTTTCCAAACCACTTCTGCTACTGTGGTTCCCATACCACTTCTACCATCTACTGTATCATCGTGACTGTGAGCTGATTCCTATCCGCTGCCTCCGTGCACTACAGTCTTCTAATCACTTCAACTCTACCATGTATCATTTGGACTGTTAGCTGATGCCTATCCGCTGCCTCCGTGCATTACAGGCTTCAACCACATCCACTCACCTGTTCATGATTGTGACTGCCAGCTGATTCCTATCCGCTGCCTCCGTGCACTACAGGCTTCAACCTGCAACTCGTCTGTGTTTCATCATCGTGACTGTTTGGCTGATTCCTATCCGCTGCCTCCGTGCACTACAGTCTTCAACCTGCAACCCGTCTGTGTTTCATCGTGACTGTTTAGCTGATTCCTATCCGCTGCCTCTGTGCGCTTCAGTCTTCAGTCCTTGTCTACTCTACCGTGTTTCCTTGAGTCTGCTGCCACTATTGCTACCCGCTACTCTCCGTGATCATCTGTTCCAGTTCAACTCTGCTCCGGTGTTCCATCGTTACTGCACCTGCTGGTTGCTATTGGTTACCTCCGTGTTCCCGCAGAGACCCGCTGCTGTTACTTCTCAGCGCTACTCATCCATCTACTGCTGATCCGCTCTCCACGCCTTCCTGTGTTCCCTGCTGGTCTACCTACCTGTGCGCTGCACCTGCTAGACCCCTGCTTCACCCATCCAGGGACTTGTATCCTGCTGGCCTCCTGCCCTTCAGGTATCTCTGCACTCCTGTCCGACTGCCTTCTCCTGAACCACGGTATGCATACTTCCCATTGACTGTGCTGTGTATTGCATACCTTGCTGGACTGTGTTGGTTCTCCTCTGGAGTGTACTATCCGCTGAGTCTATTGCCATCATTGACTGTGTTGGTTCTCCTCTGGAGTGTACTATCTGCTGACTCTACTGCCATCATTGACTGTGTTATCTCATGCCGGATTACTTCAAGAGACTTTCTATATTGGCAGTGTTGTTCAGTCATTTATACATTTATATTGTGCATATTACTGTGGATCAAAGTCAAGGTGCCCGTGTATATATTGTGTTGCAGTCTCTCCCCGTGCACCTCCTCACATATATATTCAGTAGTACAACTTGCTAGTGGCAGACCACTGACTCCTGTTTACAGTTTCACCTGTTCCAGTATCCTCTCTCATAGCAGTGGTACAACTTGCTAACGCAGACCACTGACTCCCCGGATACCTCCACTTGGATTCCATTCCTTCACTCAGACAGCGGTACAACTTGCTATCCGCAGCCCGCTGACTCTCATCACCTCCTCGTTTCTGTTGGACATTCCTCCTCACTATAGCAGTGGTACAACTTGCTACCGCAGACCACTGACTACCTTCACGTGTCCTTTGTCCATACAGTTCCTCGTGTATTACTACCTCCATATTGCCAGTGCTGCTAGTCATAGACTTTCCTGAGCATCTCATCATCTGCTATTTCCTGTTCCGTGATCACCCTGCTACCAGAGTACCATATTACCACCTATACTGCTCTGGTAAGCCTATCACCTGGTGATCCCTGGGTAAAGACTCCTAGTGCCCGTGACAGTAAGATCAGGCCATGACAGACCCAGATACGGAACCTACTGCTAAAGAGATGCTGCAGCATCTGGTCAGCCGTGTGGAGCAACAGGATGCTCGCCAACAGCTGTTACTTCAATGTTACCAATCGTTAACCTCCCAAGGAACATCTGGACAGACTGTTACAGCTAGTATTGAAGCTCCTGTGCTTTCCTCCGTTTCCCCAGTGCCATCCCAGGTGTCTACAGCTCCTACGCTTCACCTGCCTACTCCGTCAAAATATGACGGGGACCCCAAAACTTGTAGAGGTTTCCTTAACCAATGTTCAGTCCATTTTGAACTCCAACCTCAAAATTTTTCTACCCATCGTTCCAGAGTGGCCTATCTTATCTCATTGTTTTCTGGACAAGCCCTGGCTTGGGCCTCCCCTCTGTGGGAAAGAAACGATCCAATTCTACAAGATAGTGCCAAATTCATTTCCACGTTTCGAAGTGTGTTCGATGAACCAGGTCGTGTGACCTCCGCTGCTTCCAGCATTCTTCGTTTGCGACAAGGCTCCCATACAGTAGGACAGTATGTCATTCAATTTAGGATCTTAGCCTCTGAACTTCAGTGGAACACTGAAGCATTAGTTGCCGCCTTCTGGCAGGGGCTCTCCGATAAAATTAAAGATGCACTGACTACCCAAGAGCTTCCTTCGTCACTAGAAGATTTGATCTCTCTTTGCCATCGTGTAGACATGAGATTTCGTGAAAGAGAATCTGAGAAAACAACTTCTGCTAAAGCACCTCTTCGTTTAAACCCTCAATTTCGTCCAGTTTCACCTTCTGTGATTCCCATGGAGATAGGACGTTCCAAATTATCTTTAGAAGAGAGGAAACGAAGAGTAAAGAATAGACTCTGTATCTATTGTGCTGATTCCACACATATGCTCAGTTCTTGCCCTAAGAAATCGGGAAATGCCAGGCCCTAACTAGTTCTGGAGAGGTGAAGTTAGGGTCCCTGGAGTCCTCTCCATTGTCTATGAAATCTAAAGTCTGCGCTTTCGATGTTACGATTTCCTTTGCTACCAAATCCTTTGAGTCACAGGCATTGATTGATTCCGGAGCAGCAGGAAATTTCATTTCTAAATCACTAGTGAATCAATGGTCCCTACCAGTGATCACTTTAAAAACACCCATTACTGTGACGGCTATAGATGGATCACGTCTCATCAATGGTCTCATCACCCAGAGTACGTCTCCAGTAACCCTTCAGATTGGTGTACTACACCATGAAGAAATTTCGTTTTTAATTCTTCCTGTTACGACAAGTCCGATTGTCTTAGGCCTTCCATGGCTTCAATGTCACTCTCCCCAGATTGACTGGCGCACCCCTCAAGTTACGTCTTGGGGGCCTGAATGTCACCATCGTTGTCTCTCTCAAGTTATTCCTCTTAAAGTACAGCAATCTTCCATCTCATCTTCCTCCCCGGGACTCCCTCCTCAGTATGCTTCATTTGCCGATGTGTTTGATAAAGCTCAGTCTGAACGTCTTCCTCCTCATCGTTCTTGGGATTGTCCGATCGACCTTCTACCTGGCAAGACTCCTCCCAGGGGTCGGGTCTATCCTCTCTCGTTACCTGAAACTCAAGCCACATCTGAGTACATACAGGAGAATCTCCAGCGTGGGTTCATTCGACCTTCCACCTCTCCCGCTGGAGCTGGGTTCTTCTTCGTCAAAAAGAAGGATGGATCATTACGCCCTTGTATAGATTTTCGTGGACTCAACGCCATTACTATCAAGAATCGGTATCCCATTCCGCTGATCACTGAGCTATTTGATCGCATCAAGGGAGCTCGGATATTTACTAAGTTGGATCTTCGTGGTGCCTACAATTTAATTAGAATCCGTTCCGGTGACGAATGGAAGACCGCGTTTAACACCAGAGATGGGCATTACGAATATTTAGTAATGCCCTTCGGGCTGTGTAATGCCCCCGCGGTTTTCCAGGGTTTCATCAATGAGATCTTTCGGGACTTATTATATGTATGTGTCGTTGTCTACCTGGACGACATATTGATCTTCTCACAGGACCTGCCTTCTCATCACCAACATGTGGCAGAGGTCCTCTCCAGACTACGGAAAAACTCATTGTTCTGTAAATTGGAAAAATGTTCATTCGAGTTACCCCAGATTCCATTCTTGGGGTATATAGTTTCCGGAGTTGGCCTGAAGATGGATCCAGACAAAGTAAATGCTGTACTACATTGGCCTCAGCCAACTACTCTTCGTGCCATCCAGCGTTTTTTAGGTTTTGCCAATTACTATAGACGCTTCATTCAAGACTTCTCATCCATTGCATCTCCCATTGTGGCCTTAACTCGGAAAGGGGCTAATACTAAGCAATGGTCATCTGAGGCTCTCCAAGCCTTTCAAATCCTCAAAGAGTCCTTCTCGTCTGCTCCCATTCTGCGACAACCTGATGTGACACTCCCCTTCTTCCTAGAAGTAGATGCCTCTAATGTGGGCTTAGGAGCTATTCTCTCCCAACGCTCGGAGCAACAAAAATTACATCCTTGTGCCTTCTACTCTCGGGGTCTTCTGCCCGCAGAGAAAAACTATACTATCGGGGACAAGGAGTTGCTGGCCATCAAAGCTGCATTAGAGGAATGGAGATACTTGTTGGAAGGAGCTCGCCATCCGGTGACGATCTTCACGGATCATAAGAACTTGTCATATTTGCAATCTGCTCAATGCTTGAACCCTCGTCAAGCAAGATGGTCTCTTTTCTTTTCCCGTTTTGAATTAATTATAACCTTCAAACCAGCTGCTAAGAACAAGAAAGCTGACGCTCTATCTCGAGCTTTTGTGACGTCCTCTGATGTAGAAGAGGTTCCCAACCATGCTATTCTAGACCCCAAATGTATTTCTCTGGCTGCTTCATCCACCAAAATGCTACCATTTGGGAAGACCCTCGTGCCTCCTACTCTGAGGAGGAAAATCCTTTCGTGGTTCCATGCCTCTCGTTTTTCTGGACACGCCGGTGAACATAAGACCTTTGAGATTCTCTCTCGTAGTTACTGGTGGCCTTCAATGAGGAGAGACGTCAAAGAGTTTATTGCTTCCTGTGATTTATGTTCTCAGTTCAAATCCTCCCGCAGAACTCCAGCAGGGTTGCTGCGACCACTACCCATTCCGTCCAAGCCTTGGACCCATATTAGTATGGATTTCGTTACTGATTTGCCACCAAGTAAGAATCACAATACTATTTGGGTAGTGGTAGACAGATTTTCGAAGATGGCTCATTTCGTCCCTCTGTCCGGTTTACCTTCCTCGTCTACTCTGGCTGAACATTTCATTAAAGAAATCTTCCGCATCCATGGATGTCCGTCTGAGATTGTGTCAGATAGAGGAGTACAATTCGTTTCCAGATTCTGGCGGGCCCTTTGTAAAACCTTGGGCATACGATTAGCACTCTCATCGTCTTACCATCCGCAATCTAACGGACAAACGGAACGAGTCAATCAAGATCTTGAGACTTTTATTAGGATGTTCTCTTCAGCCAACCAAGACAACTGGGTAGAATTGCTCCCTTGGGCTGAATTCGCCCATAACAACATGTACCATGAGTCATCATCCAAAACTCCATTCTTTGTGGTCTACGGTCACCATCCGTCTTTTCCGGAATTTCCTGCCCTCCCGCCCACCCAAGTTCCTGCTGTGGAAACTGCTTGTCAGACCTTCAAAAATATCTGGTCTCAGGTCAAAACCTGTTTAAAGAAGACATCTAACAAATATAAGTCTTTCGCAGATAAGAAGAGGCGGGCTATTCCACCACTAAAAATTGGAGATCGTGTCTGGTTATCTACCAAAAATATTCGTTTGAAGGTTCCATCTATGAAATTCGCCCCTCGTTTTATTGGTCCATATAGGATCATTCAAGTTATCAATCCAGTATGTGTTAAACTTCTTCTTCCTAAGAATCTTCGGATCTCCAATGCCTTCCATGTGTCCTTGCTCAAACCTCTCATCATCAACCGTTTCTCGACTCCTTCCTCAGCACCGCAGCCAGTTCAAGTTCATCAGGAGGAGGATTTCGAGATTACTGAGGTATTGGATGCAAAAATTTCGCGAGGAGTCCTCCGTTTCCTCGTTCATTGGAAGGGCTTTGGTCCTGAAGAGCGTTCATGGATCAAAGCTGAAGATCTTAATGCTCCTGCCCTTCTGAAGAAGTTTTATTCCAAAAATCCGGACAAGCCCGGTTCCAGGCGTTCTGTGCCCACCTTTAAAAGGGGGGGTACTGTCACTCACCGGACTGTGAGTGCTTCTTCCCGGACATTTAGGAACCGTGGCCGTCCTCCATCCTGAGGGACTGCGCATGCGCAGCCCTTTCTATACCTCCAGTGTATGTTCCTTTAACTTAATTGGCAGATCAGGCAACCTCCCTATATTAAGCACCTGTGGTCAACACCACGTTGCCTGATCTTGGAGTCTCATTCCCCATGAGTCTCTGAAGGTGTTCCTGTGTTTCCTTGTTTATTCAGCCCTGCTGATTCCTGTGGTTTCCAAACCACTTCTACCTCTGTGGTTTCCAAACCACTTCTGCTACTGTGGTTCCCATACCACTTCTACCATCTACTGTATCATCGTGACTGTGAGCTGATTCCTATCCGCTGCCTCCGTGCACTACAGTCTTCTAATCACTTCAACTCTACCATGTATCATTTGGACTGTTAGCTGATGCCTATCCGCTGCCTCCGTGCATTACAGGCTTCAACCACATCCACTCACCTGTTCATGATTGTGACTGCCAGCTGATTCCTATCCGCTGCCTCCGTGCACTACAGGCTTCAACCTGCAACTCGTCTGTGTTTCATCATCGTGACTGTTTGGCTGATTCCTATCCGCTGCCTCCGTGCACTACAGTCTTCAACCTGCAACCCGTCTGTGTTTCATCGTGACTGTTTAGCTGATTCCTATCCGCTGCCTCTGTGCGCTTCAGTCTTCAGTCCTTGTCTACTCTACCGTGTTTCCTTGAGTCTGCTGCCACTATTGCTACCCGCTACTCTCCGTGATCATCTGTTCCAGTTCAACTCTGCTCCGGTGTTCCATCGTTACTGCACCTGCTGGTTGCTATTGGTTACCTCCGTGTTCCCGCAGAGACCCGCTGCTGTTACTTCTCAGCGCTACTCATCCATCTACTGCTGATCCGCTCTCCACGCCTTCCTGTGTTCCCTGCTGGTCTACCTACCTGTGCGCTGCACCTGCTAGACCCCTGCTTCACCCATCCAGGGACTTGTATCCTGCTGGCCTCCTGCCCTTCAGGTATCTCTGCACTCCTGTCCGACTGCCTTCTCCTGAACCACGGTATGCATACTTCCCATTGACTGTGCTGTGTATTGCATACCTTGCTGGACTGTGTTGGTTCTCCTCTGGAGTGTACTATCCGCTGAGTCTATTGCCATCATTGACTGTGTTGGTTCTCCTCTGGAGTGTACTATCTGCTGACTCTACTGCCATCATTGACTGTGTTATCTCATGCCGGATTACTTCAAGAGACTTTCTATATTGGCAGTGTTGTTCAGTCATTTATACATTTATATTGTGCATATTACTGTGGATCAAAGTCAAGGTGCCCGTGTATATATTGTGTTGCAGTCTCTCCCCGTGCACCTCCTCACATATATATTCAGTAGTACAACTTGCTAGTGGCAGACCACTGACTCCTGTTTACAGTTTCACCTGTTCCAGTATCCTCTCTCATAGCAGTGGTACAACTTGCTAACGCAGACCACTGACTCCCCGGATACCTCCACTTGGATTCCATTCCTTCACTCAGACAGCGGTACAACTTGCTATCCGCAGCCCGCTGACTCTCATCACCTCCTCGTTTCTGTTGGACATTCCTCCTCACTATAGCAGTGGTACAACTTGCTACCGCAGACCACTGACTACCTTCACGTGTCCTTTGTCCATACAGTTCCTCGTGTATTACTACCTCCATATTGCCAGTGCTGCTAGTCATAGACTTTCCTGAGCATCTCATCATCTGCTATTTCCTGTTCCGTGATCACCCTGCTACCAGAGTACCATATTACCACCTATACTGCTCTGGTAAGCCTATCACCTGGTGATCCCTGGGTAAAGACTCCTAGTGCCCGTGACAGTGCAATGACTTTGTAATCTTTGCTGAAGGTGTCCTACATCTGGGCTGGGATCTCAACAGTGCTATCTAATGAGTACCAGAATTCCAAGTTTGTGATTATGGGCCATCTAGTCCCTTTGACTCCCTAGATGCAGGACACCACCTGAAAGTAGCCTAAGTTTGCATCCTACCACTTGTGATCAGCACCCAACAAACCTAATAAGGTGTATTGATATAATTGGTCCAGTATTTGCCAAAATATTATAACACTCTCCAAACAGGCATTTTACCTGAACAACTAAAGGAAGCAATTGTCAGACCTCTAAATAAAAAAACTTCATTACACCCAAACTGAATGAATTAATGAAGATCGGTATCAAACCTTCCATTTCTAAGGAAGGTTATTCAGAAAGTAGTGACAAGCCAACTGGAAACCTGTGTGTCAAGCCATAATATTTATGATGTCAGGATTCATGAGATGATGGCACTGAAACAGCCATGGTATCTTAATCCTCCTGGACCTCTCTGCAGTATCTGATGCCATGGACCCTGGGATTTTAGTAAAGTGCCTGAAGAATTTCATTTGAAAGTTACCCACACATCTTTTTAGCCTGAATACACAGCAGGATCGTTATCCTGAGAGAGATAGGGGACTAACTGAATAATGAAACTGCAAGTATACGCATCAATACAAGAGCCGCACATGTGCAATAAGTCGTGCGCATGCGCAAAATAGCTGCGCCTGCCGCTATAATTAAAAGAACAGCTAGACAGGATATACATCCTCCTGATGAAGCCCTGTTAAGATGAAACGCGTCGAGGTAAGGTAGTACAGACCAGTACCCTCTTCTTGGCATCTATTTCTAGTTTACCATCATTAGAATCCTATGACATCTGAGCCCACTGAAGTGGAGATTGTAGGATAGAAGGATTGTACTTGGAATACAGATAAGCTCTGTTTTATATTTTTATTTCCTGAACCTGTTGATGGAGTGAACTGAGCAAAGGAGAGATTCAGCTGCATAAAGCAAACTTTACAGATAAGCGCTTTTTATCATATTTCTGGTCCGCACAGTTCCAGGTGGCCTGGTTCATACTGTTTCTACTCGTTTGTCATTACTGCTCTACTTGGTTTCTCTCCTTTTTATATGAGCATACAAGACTGGAGTGTATCTACATAATAGCAGTGGAGTAACCCAGCTTCTTGTATTGATGAGCACGCTTTCAAGTATATATTTGGTACACATATGCATACACCTTGGTTTTTGGGACCATACTCCCTGAAATACTACACCATAGTTACCTTTCCCCTGTTTTGTTTTGTAGATTTGAAGTTTACATACAATCTGCACTTCTGGCTAACCACTAGTGTCTCTAACTAGTGTCTAACTATCCTTATAAGGTCCCCTTGAGCAATAAAACATCTGCTTCAAGATCCTGCATTGATGCCTACTTACCTGCTGTAATTTCTGTGACCTACAGATTAGATCCCATCTAATCTGTTCTCTGGCTGTTCTGAGGTTGGAACCCAGCATCTAATAACGCTCTGCCCGCTACCTGCAGCTGTGGACATTGTGAAATGCCAGGGGGAACCATCCACAGCAACCCTGATCTGAAGGAAGAGGTCAGGTGTACCAGCCCAAATGTACCAGCAGGGGGTACACTAGCAGCGAGCGTTACTCAGAAGGAAGTGATTCCAAGTGTGGCAGCAGAGTGCCCCTTATAGTGTGTAGATGGACAGCTTTGGGATAAAGAAAGGGGACGGTTGTTAGACCCAGCTGGTCTCCAGCAATGTGACAGAGTGGCATAAGAAGTCCATCCTGTCACAACCTACCATTATGTTCTGGAATGTGGGAAGAATCTGGAGAACGCAGGGGAAACCCACACAAACATACGGAGAACATACAAACCCAACACATCCCTGAGGAAAGTTATGGATAGGTAACTGAAGCGGAGTTGATTAGAATAAACAGCTTATGTTGGACTGTGCTGTTTCCCTGAGTGCCATCTCGAATGGATCTGTTTACAGCTCTTCTGATGGTTGCATTGGAGTGTAAATGATGGCAACAGGGCAAAGTACATTTGTTATTATCAGAGTGCCCGGCTTCTGAAGCTACATATATACACAGTATTTGGCACCTGTTAATTATTGAATTGAGGTGTTTCAATCGGACCCATTGCTAGAGGCGTATAGAATCAAGCACCTAGCTATGCAGTCTCCATTTGCAAAATGGGTCGTTGTGAAGAGCTCAGCGTGGTACTGTGATAGGATGTGTGGTACTGTGATAGGATACGTGGTACTGTGATAGGATACGTGGTACTGTGATAGGATGTGCGGTACTGTGATAGGATGTGCGGTACTGTGATAGGATGTGCGATACTGTGATAGGATGTGTGGTACTGTGATAAGATGCTACCTTTGTAATAAGACAGTTCGTGAAATTTCATCTCTGCCGGATATTCCATGGTCAACTGTAAGTGATATTATTAGAAAGTGGAAGTGTTTAGGAACAACAACTCAGCCACGAAGCAGAAGACCACGTAAAATCACAGAGCGGGATCAACGACTGCTAAGGCACATGGTGTGTAGAAGTCACCAACACTCTGCTGATTCCATAGCTGAAGAGTTCTGAAATTCCACTGGCATTAATGTAAGCACAGAAACTGTGCGGTAGGAGTTTAATGGAATGGGTCTGTGGACTGAAGAATCACGATTCTCTGGCAGTCAGATGAGCGAGTCTGGGTTCGGCGGATGCTGGAAGAACGTTATCTGCCTGACTGCATTATGCCAACTGTGAAGTTTGGTGGAGGAGGGATAATAGTATTTGGCTGTTTTCAGGGTTTGGGCTAGGCCCCTTATCTCCAATGAAGGGCAATCTTAATGCTTCAGCATACCATTTTGGACAATGCTATGCTTTCCACTTTGTGGTTACAGTTTGGGGAAGGCACTTTTCTATTCCAACATGACTGTGTCCCAGTGCACAAACAAGGACTATAAAGACATGGTTTGATGATTTCAGTGTGGAAGAACTTGACTGGTCCACACAGAGCCCTGACCTCAACCCATTTGAACGCCTTTGGGATAAACTGGAATGGAGATTGTGAGCCAGGCCTTCTCGTCCAACATCAGTATCTGACCTCATAAATGCTCTACAGAATGAATGGGCACAAAATCCCACAAAAACACTCCAACATCTTGTGGAAAGTCTTCCAAGAAGAGTGGAAGCTGTTATCACTGCAAAAGGTGGACCAACTCCATATTAAAGTATATGTATTTGAACACAATGTTACAGTCCCTGTTGGTGTAATGGTCAAGCGTCCGAATATTTCTGTCCATATAGTGTGTGTGTGTTTGTGTGTATATATATTTAATATATATCTGTTGTGTCAGCATACAGGATTTAGGCAATGCTGGTAGGACATAGCTGAAATCTGCACCAATTAAGAACACCTATGAATAAATGGATGAGGGACTGACCCAAAGTGAGGACTACACAGTCCTCAAAGTGCTAAACAGAAAGTAGGGGGATTAGCCCTCTCACCCACATTTGTGACATAAATGAAAATATGCATCACCGCTGTGACTAGCTTTATATTAGTCTTCAATATATCAATACACATATCAATATACCAATATCAATATGCAATATAATATCTAAAATAAACACCCATAGTATACTTTATTTCCAGATATTTTAGATGAGTATCATGTATGAATATATCTTGAATGTCTAGTCATGTACAGATATTTTCATGCATAAATCATTTTTGGAGTATGAAAAAAATAATGTGAACCAAATATCAACATTAATTACATTTTCTATTGCACAGTACATATCCAGTATTGTTATATTACACTGAACAGTTGGTGGCATAGTGTCAGGATCTGCCTGCAAGCCCTTGCAGTGCATGCTGCTTTGCCTGGCAGCTCCTGCCTTCTGGACTATTAGACTTTATTAGTGTGTATTTGCAGCAGTACCTCTGATCACCAGAGGTGCTGCTATCGTGCCTTTCATGTTGCATTAGGGGTTAACCCGTTCTCCAATTATTCCATGCACCTGGGTGTGTTCTCATTTCCCTTATATATACCTGTCACTCCCAGCACACATGGCTGGTTATTGATATTATACTCTGTGGTCACTTCCTCCTGTTGTGCTCCTGGATTTATGCTGCTTGAGATCTATCTCAACATACATTCTGCTGACCTGTTTCATCTGTGAACCTGGGACTTACCTGTGCATTTCCCTGTGCTTGCTGCCTGGAATCTTTCCTCACCTCCCATTTACTTGCAACTGCTGTATATCTGGTAATTTCTGCAAGCTCATTATTTCATCATCTGTTCATACTCTCCAGCAATAAACATTGTTTGTTTTTTCACCTTATCTATGGCTCCTTAGCTGTATTCCTACATTGATTCGTGACACATAGGCAGCGGAGAACGTGACAGCATAGGAGGTGATGGCCCAGGGTCAGGCGGCCCTGGTACTTCAATATTTTATATGATCTGCAATACATAATCTTGTATGTTGCATGCATGACACTGTGTGCTGCTTGAGATCTATCTCAACATACATTCTGCTGACCTGTTTCATCTGTGAACCTGGGACTTACCTGTGCATTTCCCTGTATTTGCTGTCTGGAATCTTTCCTCACCTCCCATTTACCTGCAACTGCTGTATATCTGGTAATTTCTGCAAACTGTTACGATTCCTAGTAAACTTAGCAAGCAGCCACGGAAGTATAATACAAATGGCTTTATTCCAGCAAAATATATAAGCAAGGATTCAGTTCCAGGAACATGCAGGTTTTCATAAACAGGTATTACTCCCAACATAAACATGAACAGCTGTGGCAGGAAGGTACACAGAAATAACAGGTTCCACAGAATGCTAATATAGTTTGAATGCAGGGATAAGAAGGGTGAGTTACCCAATTCCAGGATGCAAAAGTCTTGTCCAGGAAGCAAACAGAGTCCAGGCAAAGTAAATGTCACAAGCAAACTTGCATAGTCCGGTAATCAGGCCAAGGTCTAAGGTAACGAGAGGTCAAGCAGTATCCAGTGTTCAGGCAAGGTTCGGGGTCACGAGCAGACAAGCATAAATGGTAAACAGGCCAAGGTCACAACGGGAGATCAAATATCAGCAGAATCAAACTGGAACAGGGGGCACACAAGCAGCAGCCAGGTATACAAGGATGAACTGCACAGAGCACAGCTTGAGGCAGGTATTTAAAGCAGTGCGACAGGTGCAGTTCTAATTAGGCATAATGCAAGGTGATTAACTCTTTCAGGCATGTAGAAAAGTTCAGGAACAGAACAGCAGAACCTCTGAAGGTATAAGGTACTGCTGCTAGATACAAATAAAAGGCAGAGTTGTAACATTGCCCCCCCCCCTTTAAAGAGCGGATTCCAGACGCTCCATACAAGCTCCCTTCAGGTTTTCCTCCTCTTCTTTTTCTTTTCATGGGATCTTCCTGAAGACACAATTGGGCTGTTCTCCAAAGGAGTACAGAGAAGACCCAATTCCTCAAAAGCAAAAGAAGAATTGGCAAGTTCGTCCACTAAGTCTCTAGCATCTTCAATGAATTCACTTTCAGAGTCTGAGTCCCAGCCAAGGGTTGGGATAGGACCTTTTATTCTATTAGAAGATGGCGATATGCCCAAAAAGCCAGTCACCAAGGTTGATGCTTGTGGAGACTGAGGTGGCATAGAGAGACCCCGATCAGGTGACTTGACTGGAGATGAAAGATATTTCTGACAGACTGCATTTACAAAGTTCATGGTGTTGTGGGTAATGGGATCATCAGATTTAAGAAGGGAAAAAGCCCAAGTCTGCGGCTCCCCTCTGAAATTCATGATAATCGTACCAACTTGGTTAAATTGGTCAGAAATATCCTGGAAATTCTTCAAATTGCTTCATACAAACTTGAAGGACTAAAGCAAATTGTTTCAGGTCTCCGTCAAAGAAGGCTGGGGGAGGGTCTAAAGATTCAGGAGAAGCTTTTGGGTGTTCAGGCTCAATAGCAGAAGAGTTCCCAGCTTGTGCAGCAGTCTCTGGAGAGTCCCCGGCTGGGACGGCAAGTTGGGCACACTTGACGGGACGCCTGGACTGGGCACAGCACACCGACTGGATAGCACTGTGAGATGCCTCAGAGCAGACAGCACTGTGAGATGCCTCAGAACAGATAGCATTGTGAGATGCCTCAGAGCAGACAGCACTGTGAGATGCCTCAGAGCAGACAGCACTGTGAGATGCCTCAGAGCAGACAGCACTGTGAGATGCCTCAGAGCAGACAGCACTGTGAGATGCCTCAGAGCAGACAGCACTGTGAGATGCCTCAGAGCAGACAGCACTGTGAGATGCCTCAGAGCAGACAGCACTGTGAGATGCCTCAGAGCAGACAGCACTGTGAGATGCCTCAGAGCAGACAGCACCAAGTGGTAACTCGGTCTGAACCGAATGGACAGGCAACTCGGGCTGAACCGCATGGACAGGCAACTCGGGCTGAACCGCATGGACAGGCAACTCGGGCTGAACCGCATGGACAGGCAACTCGGGCTGAACCGCATGGACAGGAAACGGGCTGAACCGCATGGACAGGCAACTCGGGCTGAACCGCATGGACAGGCAACTCTGGAGCGGACTGTAAGGGCAGCGCCCCCTCTGGAGCAGACTGCAAGGGCAGCACCCCCTCTGGAGCAGACTGTAAAGGCAGCGCCCGCCTTGGAGCAGACTGTAAGGGCAGCGTCCGCTCTGGAGCAGACTGTAAGGGCAGGGCCCCCTCTGGAGCAGACTGTAAGGGCAGTGCCCTCTCTGGAACAGACTGTAAGGGCAGCTCCCCCTCTGGAGCAGACTGTAAGGGCAGCACCCCCTCTGGAGCAGACTGTAAGGGCAGCGCCCCTCTGGAGCAGACTGTAAGGGCAGAGCCCCCTCTGGAGCAAACTGTAAGGGCAGCGCCCCCTCTGGAGAAGACTTTAAGGGCAGCGCCCCCTCTGGAGCTGAAGATTCGGGAGTAGAGGCAGCGGCTGAAGACTCGGGAGTAGAGGCAGCGGCTGAAGATTCGGGAGTAGAGGCAGCGGCTGAAGACTCGGGAGTAGAGGCAGCGGCTGAAGACTCGGGAGTAGAGGCAGCAGCTGAAGACTCGGGAGTAGAGGCAGCGGCTGAAGACTTGGGAGTAGAAGCAGCGGCTGAAGATTCTGTAGTAGAGGCAGCGGGTGAAGACTCGGGAGTGTCACGGGCACTAGGAGTCTTTGCCCAGGAAATCACCAGATGTTGGCTTACCAGAGTAATATAGATGGTAATAGGTACTCTGGTAGCAGGGTGACAACGGAACTGGAGGAACAGCAGATGGTGAGAGAATGCTCGAGGAAAGTCTATGACTAGCAGCACTGGTAGAGAGTATATAATTGAACACGAGGAACTGGATGGACAAGGAAATGTGAGGGTAGTCAGTGGTCTGCGTATAGCAAGTTGTACCGCTGTCTAGGTAAAGGAATGGAATCCAGGTGAAGGTAGATAACAGGGAAGTCAGTGGTCTGCGTATAGCAAGTTGTACCACTGCTATGTGAGAGGATACTTGAAACTGGTGTCACAGGGAACTGGAAGCAGTGGTCTGCATATAGCAAGTTGTAACAATGCAATATATATGTGAGGAGGGCACGAGGAGATGAATGCTATGCAGAGTATACACGGGTACACAGAACTTGATCCCACGATGATATCACAATATAATGATAACAGAGCAGCACTGCTAAAGTATACAAAGTCACAATAACAATCCAGGCAAATAGGAGACAAAGTCAAAGGTAGCAATAGTCTCAGTGGATAGAGGACTCCGGAGGAGAACACAACACAGTCCAGCTAGATATGCAATATACAAGCAAAGTCAATGAGAAGTATGCATACCACGGTTCAGGAGAGCAGGCTGTCAGAGAGACGTGCAGGGATACCTGAACGGCTGAAGGCCGGCAGGAGGAGAGATCACTGGAAGGTGGAAGCAGTAATCAAGTTGGTGCAGCGCACGGCAGGTAAACCATCATGTCACTCACCGGACTGTGAGTGCTACTTCTCGTGTGTTTAGGAACCGTGGCCGTCCACCATCCTGAGGGTCTGCGCATGTGCAGCACTTTCAAACCTTCAGTTCATGTTCCTTTTAGTTAATTGGCTGATCAGGCAACACTCCCTATTTAAAGCACCTGAGGTCAATACCTCGTTGCCTGATCTTGGAGTCTCATTCCCCATGAGCCTCTGAAGGTGTTCCTGTGTTTCCTCGTGTGTTCAGCTCCTGCTGATTCCTGTTGTTCGTTTGTGGTTTCCAGACCACTTCCACTCTCCTTTGTTTCATCGTGACTGTGCCAGCTGATTCCTATCCGCTACCTCTGTGCTACTACAGTTTCCAGTCCACTTCAACTATCCTGTGTTTCATCGTGACTGTGCCAGCTGATTCCTATCCGCTGCCTCCGTGTATCTACAGTATCCTGCTCACCTCAACTCTCCCGTGTTTCATCGTGACTGCACCAGCTGATTCCTATCCGCTGCCTCCGTGTATCTACAATGTCCTGCTCACCTCAACTCTCCCGTGTTTCATCGTGACTGCACCAGCTGATTCCTATCCGCTGCCTCCGTGTATCTGCAGTACCCTGCTCATCGCAACCCTCCAGTACTCCTCGTGTCTGCAGCCAGCTGATCCGCTCTCCGTGCTTCTCAGTGTCTCCGCTTGGGTCAACTCGCCTGTCTGCATTGGATCAACGCTCCGCTGCTTCCATCTCGCCTAGACCATCTCTACTCTTCAGCGTTCTCCAGGTGTCCAGTTCGATATACTACTGCTTCCTGAGTATTGTTTCCATCTCTGCTGGTCTACCTACCTGTGCGCTGCACCTACTTGATTACCGCTTCTACCTTCCTGGGACTTCGTATCCTGCCGGCCTCCAGCCGTTCAGGTATCCCTGCACTTCTGTCTGACAGCCTGCTCTCCTGAACCACGGTATGCATACTTCTCATTGACTGTGCTGGTGTATTGCATATCTTGCTGGACTGAGTTGTTCTCTGGAGTTGCCTATCCGCTGAGACTATTACCATCATTTGACTGTGTTACCTTTTGCCTGGATAGCTCTTGTGACTTTGTATTATTGTGCAGTGCTGTTCAGTTATTACTACTTCTGCATATCATCGTGGGATCAAGTTCAGTGTGCCCGTGTATACTCTGCATTGCATTTATCTCCCCGTGCTCTTCCTCACATATATATATTCAGTGGTACAACTTGCTAGAGGCAGACCACTGTTCCCTGTTTCCTGAGTCACCCGTTTCCAGTATCCTTTCACATAGCAGTGGTACAACTTGCTAACGCAGACCACTGACTTCCCGGATACCTTCACCTGGATTCCATTCCCTCACCTAGACAGCGGTACCACTTGCTATACGCAGACCGCTGACTCTCATCACCTCCTCGTTATTTCTGGACATTCCTCCTCACTATAGCAGTGGTACAACTTGCTATCCGCAGACCACTGACTACCCTCACGTTTCCTTGTTCATCCAGTTCCTCGTGTCAATTATCTACATATTACCAGTGCTGCTAGTCATAGACTTTCCACGAGCATTCTCTTACCATATGCTGTCTCCTGTTCCGTGATCACCCCGCTACCAGAGTATCATATTACCACCTATACTGCTCTGGTAAGTCCATCATCTGGTGATACCTGGGTAAAGACTCCTAGTGCCCGTGACACATCATGAGCGAGGCAATACTCTGGAAGCAGTAGTAAATGGAACTGGAACTTGAAGAACACGGGAGAGTTGAGGCGGTCTGAACTCCAGTAGCAGAGATGGAAGCAGCGGAGCGCTGACCCGCTGAACACAGGAGAGTTGAGATGAGCTGGAACTCTGTAGAAGCAACGGAGGCAGCGGATAGGAATCAGCTGGCTGCAGACACGATGAACACCGGGGAGTTGAGGTGAGCAGGAACTCTGTAGAAGCAGCGGAGGCAGCGGATAGGAATCAGCTGGTGCAGACACGATGAACACAGGAGAGTTGAAGTGAGTAGGAACTCTGTAGAAACAACGGAGGCAGCGGATAGCAATCAGCTGGTGTAGACACGATGAACACAGGAGAGTTGAAGTGAGTAGGAACTCTGTAGAAACAACGGAGGCAGCGGATAGGAATCAGCTGGTGTAGACATGATGAACACAGGAGAGTTGAA
Organism: Mixophyes fleayi; assembly: GCF_038048845.1. Classification (NCBI taxonomy): domain Eukaryota; kingdom Metazoa; phylum Chordata; class Amphibia; order Anura; family Limnodynastidae; genus Mixophyes; species Mixophyes fleayi. The sequence goes on along the minus strand of NC_134404.1, from coordinate 100,410 downwards.
GTGAGTAGGAACTCTGTAGAAACAACGGAGGCAGCGGATAGGAATCAGCTGGTGTAGACACGATGAACACAGGAGAGTTGAAGTGAGTAGGAACTCTGTAGAAACAACGGAGGCAGCGGATAGGAATCAGCTGGTGTAGACACGATGAACACAGGAGAGTTGAAGTGAGTAGGAACTCTGTAGAAACAACGGAGGCAGCGGATAGGAATCAGCTGGTGTAGACACGATGAACACAGGAGAGTTGAAGTGAGTAGGAACTCTGTAGAAACAACGGAGGCAGCGGATAGGAATCAGCTGGTGTAGACACGATGAACACAGGAGAGTTGAAGTGGTCTGGAAACCACAATAGAAATAACAGGAATCAGCAGGAGCTGAATACACGAGGAAACACAGGAACACCTTCAGAGGCTCATGGGAATGAGACTCCAAGATCAGGCCACGAGGTATTGACCACAGGTGCTTTAAATAGGGAGTGTTGCCTGATCAGCCAATTAATGAAAAGTAACAGATACTTAAGGCTTGAAAGGGCTGCACATGCGCAGACCCTCAGGATGGCGGACGGCCACGGTTCCTAAACACACGAGAAGTAGCACTCACAGTCCGGTGAGTGACAGGGAGTAGAGGCATCGGCTGAAGACTCGGGAGTAGAGGCAGCGGCTGAAGACTCGGGAGTAGAGGCTGCGGACTCAGGACCTGACACAGCGGACTCAGGACCCGACACAGCGGACTCAGGACCCGACACAGCGGACTCAGGACTCAAGGCAGAGGCTGGCACCTCGAAACAGGAGACAGAGGCTGGCACCCCGGAACAGGAGACAGAGGCAGTACCATAGATGCAGCACCACTGTCAGAAAAAGTTCTGGGAAGATTCTCTGCGGTCTGCATGCTTTCACCAGACGAGTTTGTTGCTTTAAAATCAGAATTAGTGTTAAAACTACTTAACACAGCAGCAGGAAGGGTTTTAAGCAGTTCTTGGAGTAGAGTGGATACCTGTATGATTTGATAGCGGAGATGTCCATCTGCAGTATTTGTAGTTGTGGATTAAGTGACATGGTCTCAATAGCCAAACACAGAGTTCAATACAAAAATACTAGGAATCCCGTGACTTAGCAGAGGGCGTGCAATCAGCAGGCCTAGATTATATGGCAGTTCATCATGTTACGATTCCTAGTAAACTCAGCAAGCAGCCACGGAAGTATAATACAAATGTCTTTATTCCAGCAAAATATATAAGCAAGGATTCAGTTCCAGGAACATGCAGGTTTTCATAAACAGGTATTACTCCCAACATAAACATGAACAGCTGTGGCAGGAAGGTACACAGAAATAACAGGTTCCACAGAATGCTAATATAGTTTGAATGCAGGGATAAGAAGGGTGAGTTACCCAATTCCAGGATGCAAAAGTTTAGTCCAGGAAGCAAACAGAGTCCAGGCAAAGTAAATGTCACAAGCAAACTTGCATAGTCCGGTAATCAGGCCAAGGCCTAAGGTAACGAGAGGTCAAGCAGTATCCAGTATTCAGGCAAGGATCGGGGTCACGAGCAGACAAGCATAAACGGTAAACAGGCCAAGGTCACAACGGGAGATCAAATATCAGCAGAATCAAACTGGAACACGGGGACACAAGCAGCAGCCAGGTATACAAGGATGAACTGCACAGAGCACAGCTTGAGGCAGGTATTTAAAGCAGTGCAACAGGTGCAGTTCTAATTAGGCATAATGCAAGGTGATTAACTCCTTCAGGCATGTAGAAAAGTTCAGGAAGAGAACAGCAGCACCTCTGGTGGTATAAGGTACTGCTGCTAGATACAAATAACAGGCAGAGTTGTAACACAGGCTCATTATTTCATCATCTGTTGCCTGTCCATGCGGTTCAGCCCGAGTTACCACTTGGTGCTGTCTGCTTTGAGGCTTCTCACAGTGCTGTCTGCACCGAGGCTTCTCACAGTGCTGTCCCCGCCAAGCCTGCCGCCCAGTCCTGGCCCGCTGCCAAGCCTGCCGCCCAGACCACGCCTGCTGCCAAGCCTGCCGCTCAGTCCGGGCCTGCTGCCAAGCCTGCCGCCCTGTCCGGGCCTGCTACCAAGTTCAAGTCATCCTTTGCTGAGAGTGCCATGTCTGAGCCGTTGCCTTTCTTTGAGGGGCACATTTCCCAACTTAGTGCCCTTCTGAGATTTGCTGCTTCTTATATTCCCTCCATACCTGAGCTTGTTAACCCTAAGAGACAGGTACTGTTCCTAATTTCATATTTTAGAGGGGAAGCTTTGGAATGGGCAAACCCATTTATTGAAACGGATCATTCTATCCTATCGGACTTACAACTGTTTGTTGAGGAAGTAATCAAAAAGTTTTCTCCAACCCCTGCAGTGCCATCTTGTGGGTCACCTGTGCTTTCGGCAACACTACCCAGCACTACAGTCCGAGAACTACCTTTGTTCTCCACCCAATTGGCTTAGGTCCCAATTCCGAAGAAGTCCCGTAAGAGAGGCGGACGTAAGAAGAGAGGTGGTTCTGCAGTGCTTGAACTGGCAGCTGGCATGGTCTCCTTTTCCTTTCCGCCCATGGACGAGGACTTTTCTGCCAGGCCCCCTATAGTAGACTATGATTCCGACGAATTTAGCCATTTTTGGTAATCGGGCGTCTGGAATCCGCCCTATAGGGGGGGTTACTGTCAGAATCTGACTGCAAGCCCTTGCAGTGCATGCTGCTTTGCCTGGCAGCTCCTGCCTCCTGGACTATTATACTTTATTAGTGTGTATTTGCAGCAGTACCTCTGATCACCAGAGGTGCTGCTATTGTGCCTTTCATGTTGCATTAGGGGTTAACCCGTTCTCCAATTATTCCATGCACCTGGGTGTGTTCTCATTCCCCTTATATATACCTGTCACTCCCAGCACACATGGCTGGTTATTGATATTATACTCTGTGGTCACTTCCTCCTGTTGTGCTCCTGGATTTATGCTGCTTGAGATCTATCTCAACATACATTCTGCTGACCTGTTTCATCTGTGAACCTGGGACTTACCTGTGCATTTCCCTGTGCTTGCTGCCTGGAATCTTTGCTCACCTCCCATTTACTTGCAACTGCTGTATATCTGGTAATTTCTGCAAGCTCATTATTTCATCATCTGTTCATACTCTCCAGCAATAAACATTGTTTGTTTTCTCACCTTATCCATGGCTCCTTAGCTGTATTCCTACATTGATTCGTGACACATAGGCAGCGGATAACGTGACCGCATAGGAGGTGATGGCCTGGGGTCAGGAGGCCCTGGTACTTCAATATTTTATATGATCTGCAATACACAATCTTGTATGTTGCATTCATGACACTGTGCAGTTCCTGACTGTTACTCAGTGTACATGCGTGTGTATGTGCAACTTCAGATATTTATTCTAGAAGCACAGAATTATTTGCTTTAAAGGGCAAATAATCTAAAACGAAACCATCTAAAATTTGCCATTGTGCAACATTCTGTACTGTATACACTAAATAAATGTCACCAAAATAATTACAGCTCTTTTGGAAGAGCAGATATATGCTTAGAACAGCCAGTGGTTATTTGTATTAGAACACAGAAGCAGTCTTGAGAAAACTGATTTTTTGGATAAATTTGGAAAGGAAGGAACATTATGATAGAACAGAAAGAACATATAAAAATGATTAACCCATCTATTCCAGTTCTGTATACACTTACAAAGATCCATAACAATATTATTATTAGCCCCCCAGGTAGACCCATAGTGGCAGAGATAACATCTGTGACATCTGATCTATCACACTTCATTGATCATCAAGTAAAACCCTATATGAAAAAAATTGAATCTTATTTGAGAGATACCATACATATTCTCAACATTATACACATTTTGGTTGGAAAGAAACATACATTTTAACGACTGCTGATGTCAGTTCTTGGGTCCTTTTTTCAGACAGCTGCAGAATACACATTCCCAAAGAAAGTTACAAAACCCTAAACAAGTAATTTCCCAACTCCAAGATACACAAAAGACTTCTTACACAAAGGCTTATTGTATCAGATATATACCTCAGAAATCATGCATTTCCTCTAGCAAAGTTAAAACAAACAAATTTCTTCCCCTGGTCTCAGAAATAAAGAGATCTCCTTTACCAACATACATACAATATCAAAAATAAGTACATTTGCAATTATATAAATAAGCACCCTGCGCTTTTTCCTTTCATTAAATTTATACCATAAGTTATTTATAAGTGATCCAGTCACATTCTCAATTCATATATTGGAAAGCATTGAACCTCAAAAATCATCTGGTTAAAAGCTGCAGTTCAAACCAAGGATTAGCAGCAAAATTGTATCCAAGCGTTTACAAAGATGTGGGTCTTGTGTAATATGTACAAATATTAAAAATAACACCACAAAAATGCAAGAAATTAAGTCTAGTTCGACTGATTATATACACCCAATAAATGAATTCATAACTCCAAAAATTGCATTTATTGTAGTGCAATAAACAATATATAGGGAGGATGTCCAGGAAATTAAAGGACAGATGGCGGAACGCGTTAGAAATATTAAAAAGGCATATCGTTTACACTCTCTTTCAAATCACTGTAAAGAAGACCATAATATTTATTTGGATCCTTGGCCCCTAGGAGATTCTTCTTTGATAGAATATTTGGTAGAAAATAAAAATACTGTTTATTTAGTTCACATTTCTCTTATAAATTTAAAAAAAAACATTTTATTTATAAGCCTTCTGTGAATTTTTTTTTTTTTTAAGAAAAACAGACCAAGGTTGTTAATATCGGTGTGTCCAGAGATTTGAGAAGAATATGTAACTTGTGCACTATAGTGGTAATGTCTGAGTTTATGGATCCTAATGTTGGGAGTTTAATCGGGGGTCAGCATTGAACCAAGAAGGACAACTAATAATTGTATTTTTTGATCCTAAATGAAATGACTAGATATTTTGTTGGGAGTAATAGTGAGTAATAATTAAAATCAATTTCATTCTGTATATTCTTTGGACATAGTGACGTACGGTGTGTTGTTGGCGATCTGTTTTTTTGTTTTTTTTAATTTGAAAAAATATATAAATTACAAACTTATCACACCACATGATTATACAATTCATAATCCACTCGTCATATATATCATATCTACTTTATCTTACATACAGCTTCCCGGTGCGGTCAGTTTATCTATATGTAGCCTATACCAGCTCTAAAAGATCCTCCATTCAAGGCAGATCCCAATTCATTTGGTATTAGAATGGGGGGGGGGTCATTTAAAATTATTCTTATCTCATGCCAGCTCGTACATTTGAAGCATGAGAATATTTGTGATTTTAATTTACTAGGTAACGAATCAATGAAACTTTCCCATACTTCAAAAAAAGATCTTACTGTATTCTCCATATGTAAAGAGGTCTCCAGCCAATCCATTCTGAATGCATGGAATATATATAAAGATGGCGTTTGTTCCTGTGTCCACATTTGCAGAACACTTGTGAGAGCTTGCAAAATAAAAATGATATATCCATATAAGTAATCATTATGTTATAGCTTTAAAAGAAATTAGCAGATATTTTACTCAGAATGAGAAAAGACAAAGATTGAAGTTTTAAAAATGTTGCAAGAAATGTTCTCAGAGAATATGGACAAGCCAAGGACGCACAGCTGAATGTTTTATGAAAAGTAACATTTAGACTGGTGAGAAAATGCATGAGAAGATAAAAATATAAGAAAGACTTGTTTAAAACTTACAAATTGCAGAATACGCATAATGTATCATTAGCTTATTGTATTCATAAGTTACTGATTTCTAATTGGTTGTTATGAATCTATGCCTCTAATTCTTCTAATTGGTTAATACATTACTATACCCCTAAAAACTGTTATGTATAATAATTATATGATTTATTTCTGGAGTAAAGCAGTTTCGGTTTGGAAACCAGACACTTGTGTGGTCTCTTATCCTGTGCTCCGATCGATCGTTACTATAGATATTTGATATACTGCTGACTGACTTATTCAATTATAGGTGGTTATTCTGTTAACATAGGTAAAGAACCCCAACACACTCAGGCTGCAGCGGAAATAATCAGAAGAAGTTTTCTACTTCCCCTCGTTATATGAGAAGACACCGTCACGATTCCTAATACAGCCCATTCAGGTGTATTAAAGTAATTCTATTGTTTTCAAATAAGCATTGCATAAGCAATTTGTGTTTCCAAAGCACAAAGTAATTTATTTTAGCAGATGCAAAGTTTAGCAGTTCAATACATAATTATAATACAGTACAGCCAATACCAAAAGATACATACATACCGCTGCGCTCGCTTGCGTTAGCTGCGCTCCCACTGGTACCAGCGTACAGTATTTCACTTTAGAATACTGTGGCCAGAGAAGACTGACTTGGTACCAGTTAGAGCTGTATTATATACACTCAGTGTTACAGTGAAAATGCAGATGGTGTGGCTTGCTTCTATTGGTCCAGGTATCAGGAAGGTCCAGTGTGATGCAGGTCATAGGCCAGTTCAAACCAAAATATCCAAAGGTGGGGGTCATCTCTCCAGGGGTTGTGCTCTGACTTTCCCGCCAAGACTCCAGTTTCAACTAGTCTATTAGCATTTTACAGTTGGTATCACTCCGATCATGTATTCCCTAACATCAATAACTAGAGAACGTAATGTGTGATCTCTTCAGCGAATGAACCGGACAACTGCTGATGAATAGGGGATTAAAATGATACTAAACATGACACAATTCCTGCAACCTGAACCTCAAATAACTCTAAAGTGTACATATTATCATAATATATATATAAACTAATAATAAACTAAATACTATCTGCTCATAAATCACTGGAATGGAATCAATATAAATATGAAATATATAAATAACGAAATGTTAGAGTGTGAGAGTGTGCGTGCGTATTTTACCGCGTGATCGCACCATGCCACGTGTACGTGCCATACTGAACGCAATTGCACGGCAAAACAATATTAACCAATATATTTTCGTTCATCCAATTATACGACTTCGACGGGTGACAGAGGAACATAATTCAAGAGATATGTAGATGCATATTGATTGACCTGCCGCCAAAATGCCTAATATAGGGGCATTCCCACATACAATGAAAAATGAAGCCTTTGAGGTGTAACATTTCGGACATGAATCAGATTCAGATTAACACAAAGTATAACGATGATATGGGGACAAATGAAAGATCTTATAGAACATTTCCTATATGTACTCACAGGTAAATTCTTAATAGAGAATAAAACTTTTTGAAGATCGTATCCAAAGCCACCTGAGGAAAAAGGTCCATCCAATAAGACAGTCCCAAACAAGTTATCGTAAGTCAAACATTGTTTTTAAAAGTTTTTAATGGACAGTAAGAGCCCCTGTTGTATGTTATGTTTCAATGTATGTGACCTCAAACCTCGGATGTAAAACAGCATTTCTTCTGTAGTTTATTGAATCGCTTTGGCTTGTGATATTAGTATGCCCAGAGATTAGGGAGGAAGATATGTGACTATGGTAGCCAAAGGGTAATGCTAAGTTTTATGGAGCATGAGGTTGGAAGCTTAATCCTACGTATAGGAATGAACTAAGGAAAACAATAATTATTTTAGTAAATATTTCCTCAATTGGATCACTGATTGGATCACAAAAAACATACTGGTAGGTTATGAAAGAAGAGGGGGATGTGTGCACTGAGGCAACTGAGGTATACGGGCAGCTAGGAAAAAGGAGTAAAACGGACTCCTATATGATAGATAGAAATGGGTTTTTTTTTCCTGGCGCTCTAGTACACCAATGGGTATCAGCAAGTGTGGTAAATGAACGTGGCTGCGAGGGAAGGATGTGGTGGAAATGCAACCAAATGGGGAGTTGTAGTAGAAGGGCAGAAGTGGGCAAAAAGTGACAAGCGAGATAGCAAATACAACAACAATGAAATACAATGGTAGACAGCATATACAAGCAAATGGATATCACTGATAAGAAATGGATAATGAAGTCTCTCCAGCTATGGTTTCAGTCCTGGGTGACTGAGGCTGTGTTGGCAAAAATGCCTCCAAAGATGTGGTATGTAGAGGATGTGTCAACAGTATGCACGCTGTAATAATAACCAGGCAACAGTATACACGCTGTAATAATAACCAGGCAACAGTATGCACGCTGTAATAATAACCAGGCAACAGTATGCACGCTGTAATAATAACCAGGCAACAGTATGCACGCTGTAATAATAACCAGGCAACAGTATGCACGCTGTAATAATAACCAGGCAACAGTATGCACGCTGTAATAATAACCAGGCAACAGTGTGCACGCTGTAATAATAACCAGGCAACAGTATGCACACTGTAATAATAACCAGGCAACAGTATACACACTGTAATAATAACCAGGTAACAGTATGCACGCTGTAATAATAACCAGGCAACAGTATGCACACTGTAATAATAACCAGGCAACAGTGTGCACGCTGTAATAATAACCAGGCAACAGTATGCACGCTGTAATAATAACCAGGCAACAGTATGCACGCTGTAATAATAACCAGGCAACAGTATGCACGCTGTAATAATAACCAGGCAACAGTGTGCACGCTGTAATAATAACCAGGCAACAGTGTGCACGCTGTAATAATAACCAGGCAACAGTATACACGCTGTAATAATAACCAGGCAACAGTTCTTTGCAATGTTACAATCCTATGCAATTACCTTGAAATGGTAGTGGGTACGCTTCAAAGTACCGTAGCAGTTATTGATCCAGGTCTTGTGCGTGGTCTAGTGGCGGTCAGCGGCAGTGTGGTGGATGCGTTTGTCAGGCGCTGGTGTCTGTGCGGGTCAGGCAGGTATCCCTGACTTTGGTGGGCGGCGTGCGTGCTGGGTGCTTGCGGTGTGTCTGCTGGATCCCGATCAGCGCGTATCGCGTATGCGCGGAAGAAGTCGCTCAAAAGAAAAGGCATCTCACATAGTGAAGTGCTGACAAATTTATTCAAATGTGAAATACATGCACTTACATATAGGTACAGGAAATTCAGCAAGGGTACCAATCAATGGGGTGATGCGTTTGTTATCTCCGACGCGTTTCGTCCAGCATACGGACTTTCTCAAGGAGTGGGTGGTTTGGAGAATCATTGATTTATGTACAGCAGGGTATGTTTGATTGGTGCATGAACAGGGAGGTGATTGGGTGAGTTGGCTGGTGGGCGGGGAAAGTTGGATGACGGGTGAGTGGCCGCTGGGTGGGGAATTTGATTGATGGATGAAGGAGAAATGGGGAGGCGGCTTGGTAGCTGATGGTCGGGACCGGGAGGTCTAATTCAGGTAGCGGGGGGTATGGATTATTTGCTACATTGTAATCCCTTACATTCCGGGTAATTGGGTAAACATAAGGTGTTTGTGGAGGTGGGTTTATGGAGGAAACAGGTGATTAGGAATCAGGGGTAATGACAGTATACACCGCAATGGGAATAGATATCAGTGATTGGCAGTTGTGTAGACGAGGGTACATCTTAAAATGATTGTATAGATAAATAAAATTATATATATATATATATACCAATATATAGCTATAAACGTTGATGATGGCGGATACGTCATGTATCAAAAAGCACGATCAGGTTGTGAAATTGTAGATGAGCATAATCATAACATATAGACAATGTTGCATATGGGGAATTGGTAAATAGCTGGATAGACTAGCAAGAAGGTTGTGTCGAAAACCAGGGATTGTGAGTCAAAATGGAACTGAAGGGAAAGGGGGAGGGGGGATAGGAATATGTGCTAATAGCCTAGGGAGAAGGTACTCAGAGGTTCACAATGGATTTCATTCCAAAGTCTATGTTTAGACCGTGGGGTGTGAGTGTTTTGAGATCATATATCCATCGTGCCTCTTCTTTGTTGATATGTCTGATGTGATCCCCCCCTCTCCAGTTGTTGAGGATTTGATTAATGACCATGAATTTAAGGCCCTCAGGGTTGCAGCTGTGTACTTTGAGGAAGTGATCCGACACACTGTGTAGTGGGTATCCCTTCTTTATGTTACGGATCTGTTCGGAAATTCTGGTTTTTAGAGTTCTGATGGTGCGTCCGACGTATTGCAGCTGCACATACACTCCAATAGGTAGATAATATTGGTGCTGTTGCAGGTGAGAAACTGGTTTATGTGATATTCTTTGTGGGTGTGTGGGTAACAGAATGTAGTGGTGGGTTTGGTGGACCTGATGTTCATATTTTTGCAGCCTATCCATAGGCCGCAGTGGTAAAAGCCGCTGGGGTTGAATGAGGTGATCGTGGTTTGTCTTAGTCGTGGCGGGGGAATGTGGTTGCGTACCAAAGTCCTGTTTAGGCTTGGTGCTTTTCTGAAAATGACCTTGGGATTTGGTTGGAGTATATGTTCTAGGATGGGGTCTTTTTGAAGGATGTTCCAATGTTTTTTGACCGTTTTTACTATTTTAGGAGCTGCTGTTGAATACTGCGTTATAAAGTAGATGTCATTAGATGGTTCGGCTGGTGGTGGTTTTGTTTTGTAGGTGATAAGGGTGTTCCTGTCTATGTCTCTTGCTGTGGTGAACGCTTGCTCAACAAGATTTTTGTGGTAGGCTTTATTTAGGAATTGCAGTTGTAAATCTCTGCCTTGTGTATCGTAGTCTTCAGTGTTAGTGCAGTTCCTACGTAACCTTTTGAATTGCCCTAACGGAATGTTGGATAGCCAGTTGGGATGGTGGTGACTGGAGGCGAGTATATAGCTGTTGACATCCACTTTTTTATGGAAGGTTTTGGTGATTAGGGAGTGGTTGTGTACGTGTACCTCTAGGTCTAGGAATTCTATCTTCTCTTTACTTGTATATGAGGGGAATTTGATGTTTCTGTCGTTGCTGTTGATGTAATTGAGGAATTCAGTAAGTGAGTGAGTATCGCCTTTCCAGATGAAGAGAACTTCATCGATGTATCTCTTCCATAGCACCAAGTTCGCGCCTACTCCAGATATAATCCTCCTCCCACTTGGCCATGAAGAGGTTCGCATAACTCGGTGCGAACTTAGTGCCCATGGCGGTGCCTCTGTGTTGTAAATAGAAATCACCATCGAACCATGTGTAGTTGTGTGTAAGTATAAACTCTATTCCCTTCAGGAGGAAATCTGTTTGTTCCGGTGGTAGTTTGCCTTTTTTTTGTAGAAAATGTTGTACACTGTTGAGACCGATTGTATGGTCGATGATCGTATTTAAAGATGTAACGTCTGTGGACGCTAGCCACATGTCATCGGTCCAATGTATGTTGTGTAGTGACTGGATGGCCACTGTTATGTCTCTCAAGTATGAGGGTTGCTGTTGTGCATAGTCTTCCAGGAAATGATCCAGGTATTGAGAAAGGTTGGAAGTGAGTGATCCTATGCCCGAGATGATGGGTCTGCCTGGGGGGTGGGTGGGGTTCTTTTGTAGTTTGGATAGATAGTAAGACACTGGTATGACAGGTTGTGTGTTGTTTAGGAAATCGTATTCCTTGATAGTGAGTATGCCTGCTTCTTTCCCTGTCCTGAGGAGATGGGATAGTTCCTCACTAAAGGCTGGTGTGGGATCTGTGGGGAGTTTAATGTAGGTGGTCTGATCATTGAGAATGTTATGGCATTCTTGTTTGTAGTCTGGTGTGTTGAGTAGGACTATGCCCCCACCTTTGTCTGCGGGTTTGATGACGATATTGGTGTTGGTTTTGAGATCCTGGAGTGCCAGTCTCTCTGCTCTGGTGAGATTGGGTGTTGCATTCTTGGGTTTGATGTCCATGTTTTCTAGTTTATCGGTCAGGAGTTTTTCAAAACTTGTGGTAGGTTAATTGGCTGCTGTCAAATTGACCCTAGTCTCTCTCTCTCTATCTGTCTGTGTGTATGTTAGAGAATTTAGACTGTAAGCTCCAATGGGACAGGCACTGAATTCTCTGTACAGCGCTGCGGAATTAGTGACGCTATATATATAAATAAATAAATGATGATGATGATGATAACTAGACTCTATCTACACTTAGGTCAATTTTCACAATGTCTTTCACTTTTACATAACTATTGCCACAGATACTTGTATTACTGTTCTGAGGCTGTCAGAACTGGTAATTATTTTACTGTATTTTTTTCTGTGAAAGTTGCCTGACCTGTATATATTTTTAAAAAAAAAATAAAAATAAATCTAATGTCTGATTAGAATAAGAATTGTTGTGCAAAATGTTATACCTGTTGAAAATGTCGAATTACCTGTGGGGCAAACAGACCAGGGGGCGTTTGTGCTCAGTGTTGCGCTGTCCTCAGCAGCTAAGTACCCCCCTGGGGAATAACTAGTTAATGAGTTTCCTTGTGGTAATATAGAGAAGACCGTCTTTATATATCGAACTACAGTTTAGGGTTTTATTATAGAAGGCTCTCAAGTTAATGGAGACAGTATTTACAAGAGTGTTCAGTCAAATTATTCTGAGACATTAATTTTATTATGCAGAGATCAATTTCCACTGTTTTGAGGCATTAGCCAGGATGAAAACAAAAGTGATTATACTATCTATTAGTATCTATTATCTATCTATTATCTCTGTGGTGTGATTGTTTATGGCCTGTCTGTTTCTTTTTAAATAATAACACATAATTTTTACTTGACAGATGTTAGGAACCGCGGCGGCCGCGGGCAGCACTGCGACTCACTTCCACCTTCCCCTGGCGTACTGGCTGTCTGCATGATAACCGGGATGTGACTTCCTGTATTCGGCCCGACGCCGAAGTTAACTGCTATCGCGCCCCGGCGATTTAGAACAGCCGGGTGCGTGCACTCAGCCTGTGGGCTAATTAAGCAGCCAGATATTAATTAGTGGCTGCCTGGGGATGTTTTCAGGGCAAGCCCTGATTGGCCAGTACCAGTATTTAAGGCAGGGAGGGCTTAGCCTCCCTGCCGTTATAGAGTTCCAGTCCTGCACTATTGCTGACCTGCTGTATAATACCTGCATATCTGATCTACCGTTGTGACCCTCTGCCTGTTCTTTGGACCTTGCCTGTTTACCTGTGACCCTGACCTTTTGCTTGTTATCTGGACTCCGCTATTTGCTTGTGACCCAGACCTTTGGCTAGTATGGAAAAAAGAGAGAGAGCGCTAAGCATAAAGTCATAGAGGTACAAATACAATTTATTAAACATATATAATCACATATAGTGATAAAAATAGGGCATTTATATGTATTCCAATAATCTAAGTAGAAACCTTATAACGGTATAAAGTAGATGGAATAAAGTGATACGTAGATAAATGATTCCCAAAGTTCTGAGACAAAAACAATGTCACAGGAAAATGGGCAAAAAAGTATATAAAAAATAGTATTCTGGACCTTGCTGTTTTTCTACGGTCCTTGACCTGCCTCTGACCATTCACTCCAGCCGGGCTAGTGCCCCTGATACCACCTGCACTGTGGCCATCTTTAATGAGCTTTTACTACTCTGAGCCTAAGACCTGGGGGCATCCGAGTACCTGTGAGCACATAAAGCTCTACGGGAAAGGCGGCTGCTAAAGGTGAAGATCTCTACTGTCACGGGCACTAGGAGTCTTTACCCAGTATCACCCGCTGATGGTCTTATCAGAGCAGTTGAGTTGGTATATGATACTCTGATGGCAGGGTGATAATGGAACTGGAAACAGCAGATGGTTAGAGAATGCTCAGAAATTCTATGACTAGCAGCACTGGTAAACAATAGGTAACTGAACACGAGGATCTGGATGGACAAGGACACGTGAGGGTAGTCAGTGGTCTGCGCACGGCAAGTTGTACCACTGCTATAGTGAGAAGAATGTCCAGGAGTAATAAGGAGGTGAAAGTCAGCGGTCTGCATATAGCAAGTTGTACCGCTGTCTGTAGTGAAGGAATGGAATCCAGGTGAAGGTAACGGGGAAGTCAGTGGTTTGCATGTAGCAAGTTGTACCACTGCTTGTGTGAGAGGATATATGCAACTGGTGACACAGGGAAACAGGAATCAGTGGTTTGCCTCTAGCAAGTTGTACCACTGAATATATATGTGAGGAAGGACACGAGGAGATAAATGCAATGCAGAGTCTACACGGGTACACTGAACTTGATCCCACGTTGAACTGCACACAATAATAATAATGAATGAACAGCACTGCACAGATAAACAAAGTCACTAGAATAGTCCAGCAAAAGGAAACACAGTCAATAATAGCAATAGTCTCAGAGGATGGAAACTCCGGAGGAGAACAACTCAGTCCAGATGGATATGCAATACACCAGCACAGTCAATGAGAAGTATGCATACCGTGGTTCAGATGAGCAGGCTGTTAGAGATAGCTGCAGGGATACCTGAGCGGCAGGGAACAGACGAGATGAGAAGTCCTTGCAGAATGGAAGCGGCAGGTAGGTGCAGCGCACTGTAGGTAGGCCAGCAAGGACGACAAATACTCAGGAAGCAGTAGTATATCGAATTGAACAGCAGGAGACCACGGGAGAGTTGAAGCGATGTAGCAGAGCTGGAAGCCGAGGAGCGTAGACTCGATGCTAACAGGCAAGTTGACACAAATGGACACACTGTAGAAGCAGTAGGCAGCGGGTCAGCTGACGGCAGGTAGAATGCAGACTGGAGCGCTGAGACAAGCAGGACTCTGTAGACACGCTGAAGTAGCTAACAGGAATCAGCTGGAACAGTAGTGATGTAACACAGGAGAGTTTGAAGTAATCTGTAACTGTAGATATACGGAGACAGCGGATAGGAATCAGCTGCTGGAGTCACGATGAAACACAGGAGAGTTTGCAGTAATCTGTAACTGTAGATACACGGAGGCAGCGGATAGGAATCAGCTGCTGGAGTCACGATGAAACACAGGAGAGTTTGCAGTAATCTGTAACTGTAGATATACGGAGGCAGCGGATAGGAATCAGCTGCTGAAGACACTAGGAACACGAGGAATAGAAGTGGTCTGGAAACCATAAACGGCAAACAGGAATCAGCATCAGCTGAACACACGAGCAGGCACTGGAACACCTTCAGAGACTCATGAGGAATGAGACTCCAAGATCAGGCCCCGTGGTATTGACCACAGGTGCTTAATATAGGGAGTGTTGCCTGATCAGCCAATTAAGTTAAAGGAACAGAACTGAAGGTTAAAAGGGGCTGCACATGCGCAGTACCTCATTATAATGGACGGACACGGTTCCTAGCTACCTTAGAAGTAGCACTCACAGTCCGGTGAGTGACAGTACCCCCCCTTTTAAAGGTGGGCACAGAACACCTGGAACCGGGTTTGTCCGGAAATTTGGTATAGAACTTTTTCAAGAGGGCTGGAGCGTTGAGATCTTCAGCTTTGATCCATGAACGCTCCTCAGGACCAAAGCCTTTCCAATGCACGAGGAAACGAAGAACTCCTCGCGAAATTTTAGCATCCAAAACCTGAGTAATCTCAAAGTCTTCCTCCTGATGAACTTGAAGTGGCCGAGGTGCTGAAGGAGGGACAGAGAAACGGTTGATGATGAGAGGTTTGAGCAAGGAAACATGGAAGGCGTTGGAAATACGAAGACTCTTGGGAAGTAAAAATTTGAAGCAAACTGGATTTATAACTTGAATGATCCTATATGGACCAATAAAACGGGGAGCAAATTTCATGGATGGAACCTTCAAACGAATATTCTTAGTAGATAGCCACACCCGGTCTCCGACTTTCAATGGTGGAATAGCCCGTCTCTTTTTGTCCGCAAAAGACATATATCTGGCAGATGTCTTCTTTAAACAGGTTTTTACCTGAGCCCAAATATTTTTGAAGGTTTGACACAAAGTCTCAACAGCAGGAACTTGGGTGGGCGGGAGGGCAGGAAATTCCGGGAAAGACGGATGGTGACCGTAAACCACAAAGAATGGAGTTTTAGATGATGACTCATGGTACATGTTGTTATGAGCGAATTCAGCCCAAGGAAGTAATTCTACCCAGTTGTCTTGATTGGCTGACGAGAACATCCTTAAGAAAGTCTCAAGATCTTGGTTGACTCTTTCAGTTTGCCCGTTCGATTAGGAATGGTAGGAAGATGAGAAGGCTAATCGTATGCCCAAGGTCTTGCAAAGGGCCCGCCAGAATCTGGAAACGAATTGTACTCCTCTATCTGACACGATCTCGGACGGACATCCATGGATACGGAAAATTTCTCTAATGAAATGTTCAGCCAGGGTAGAAGAAGAAGGTAAACCCGACAAGGGAACGAAATGCGCCATCTTCGAAAATCTATCCACCACTACCCAAATGGTGTTGCAATTCTTACTAGGAGGAAGCTCAGTAACAAAGTCCATACTAATATGGGTCCAAGGCTTAGATGGAATGGGTAGTGGCTGAAGCAACCCCGCTGGAGTTCTGCGGGGGGTCTTGAATTGGGAGCATAAATCGCATGCTGCGATAAACTCTTTGACATCTCTCCTCATAGAAGGCCACCAATAACTTCGAGAGAGGATTTCAAAGGTCTTGCGTTCACCAGCGTGTCCAGAGAAACAAGAAGAGTGAAACCATGAAAGGATTTTTTTTCTAAGAGCAGGAGTGTCAGGATAAAGCATAAATCTGATATGCTGAAATAGAATATTGGATGTCAGGACCCAAATAAATGTTTGCATGAATACCTAAATTCACCTGATGTTCAATTCAGATAAAGGTGTGACTAAATGAGCCCAGGAACAGGTAATTGAGTTAGGTAAACCCTTTGTGCAGAGACCAGCTTTAGATATGCAGATCAGACATCCATTGTATTTGATCATGTATTTCCCTAGCTAATTTACTTCCCTTCAATAGGTAGTATAAACACAAACTAACCCCTAGGTGTAAATTAGAGAGCTTGCAGTTATTTACAAGGGATAATTCATAACTGCAGGGTAAATAGGTTGTATCAAATGAATCCATTGATAAGCTAGTGTAACAGTAAAAGACGCAGAGTCTGATGTAATGGTGTTTGGAGGTTTTTACATCCCAGTGTGAGGAGATAAGCCTGCCACTTTTAGCAGCTTCCAGGACATAGCACTATTTGCTTGTGACACTTGAATAGACTTGTAGGTACCGCTCAGCATGTAGCCTGGCTCGATGAGGCCAGGGGATAACATAGCCTATATGTAATACTGTATAGACAGAAAGAATTCAGTTTTAAAATATGCCACTTAAAATCAATAAAAGCAGAGATCAACCACCTATTCCTCAATAGCATGAGGAAGGGCAGCTCATATGGTAAATTAAGAATTCTGACCCACAGAGAAATGGAGAAAAGGAGTGGAAGCTCTGCGAATGCCCTGTACTTAGGCATGTTTGATATGACAAGATGAACCAAGTCATAAGGGATTTGTTAATGATAAGATTGGATCGATGTAACGCTGTCCAGGACAAATATATCACATTGTAGAATTGGTTAATAAATCAGGCAACAGGTAAATTTGGTTTGAAAAGGTGTCCCAGGACACAACCCCGATTAGCATTAACCCTGCCCCTGTGAATGCCGCACCCATTTGAGGTTGCTTAAAAATCTGTGTTCTGAGGGAACAAATTGTCAGACTTTTGGGGATCAATCTATTTGAAGGACTGTCCATTATTTCTGCCTGCCCCAGGCATACAGATTATTATATGTAAGTAATGCTCTGTACGTTATCTCTTTTATTTTAAACTGTTTTGCTTGTTATGTCAAATTTATTATTTGTTTATTCATTATTTTTCTTTATATCTGTATGCCCTGTACCTTTTGTATATTAAATCTAAAATTTAATAAGTTGCGTCCTTGATACTCTAAAGAATCCATAGCCTGTGTAGAAGAGAGATTGCTTATCCAGGTTACCCAGTGTGTGACTGGTTGATACATTTGATTAACAAGCTGTGTGTGCTTGTATGTACATTTGTGTAACAGTCTGGAGGTGTGAAGAGTTAACCCTGTGGGTGCTGGTGTGAGTCTTGCTAGTTTGTGGAACTAGGAGCCTGTGTGCCAGCGTGGGACAGTATATTGGGGTCCTATTGCCCATAACCAATAGGTGGTGGCTGTACCTGAAGTGTCTGGGGGTGTGAGAGCGCTGTGTTTGGGGGCGATTCCGTAGGTCTAAGAACCTGTGTGATAGGTGAGAGAGACTGCGGGCTGAAATCGTGTGTGACCTCATACAGCAAACACCCCAACGTCACGGCAGCTGGGAGCGCGTTCGTGACAAATTGGTGGCATAGCGGTGGGATGATTTAATTTCTTAGAGTATTAAGTGCATGGTTTAAGCAATTAACCCTTGCACTTATAAACTGATTGTAACCTTGCGAGGAATACAATAGTTTTACAAGGACGAAACTCAGGGCTATAATTTTTGAAGACATACGTGCAAAGCAGTTCCCTTCCCTTCTCTCTTGTTTTTCTTTTCTATCTTTTATTTTGCAAAGTGACTGCAAGGATGGCAGCTGCTTACAAGAAAAAAGCCAAAGAAGTTTTAATTGCCCTGTGTGAGCAGCGAGGTCTCGACTGGACAGATAAAACTAAAAAGGAGCTGGTTCACGCATTATTGGAGGATGATGCAAAGAAGCAATGTGATATGGAACCTGAGCTGGGGAGCAAGACAGAACCAGAGGATCAAGGTGTGGATAATGTCACTGAACCAGAGGATCCGAGTAGGTACATTTTCTTAAATCCAAAGAATCCACTTGTCATGATGAGTATGGCAGAGCTAATTGAAGAAGCTCAGCTGCGAGGTTTCTCCTGCCACAACAAGACACGCAGGGAGATCATCGAACACCTCGACTGGGAAGAGGAAAGCCCGATACATCCTTTCAGCGAGTATCGCATGATGGTCCTTATTCCGGGCTACACGATGAGTCTTATGGAACGGCTGGACTACCTGGAGGAGAGTTTTGAATACGCTCAGGAAGAGGTATCTTTCAGGGGTGGACTTCATACCCCATTCTGGCTAGATCAGTGTCGCCGGGTGGCTGACGAAAGGCAGCACCTGCAGCAGCTTCTTTCACAAGCTGGATCAGTAATCGCCCAGCCTATAGGGGTGGCCCACGAGGAAAAGGTACCCCTGCCAGCTACAGATAACATGGAATATGCTACCGAGATTTTGCATCCAGAGGCCCCTTTTAATCTGCTGGGGGAAGCTGATGATGCTAGCAGCATACTACCAGATGCTGCACAGAATTTGCTATTGGAGGAGGCTGATTTTAAAGAGGACATAATTGTTGAGAAGACTATTTCTGGGGGAAAAATGGAAGTGCCTGAAGATATTCCCACAAATGTTTTAGTAGTTACTGATCTTGGATGGTTAAATTCTCAGTATGTTCCCGCAAATGTTGTTCCTACTATCTCTAATTCTGTTACACCATGTGACTCAGCCCAGGTAGTATGGGATAATGCTGAACCTGCCAATGATGTGACTTTGTGTAAAGAACCTGAACTGTTCTGTAATCATTTTGCATCTGGTGCTGTGCGAGTGAAATGTGATGATGAGAAGCTGATACGTGCCAGTGTTAACTCTGGCAATTATGATGATTTACGGGAAGAACCCGAGGTGCCAGGATGTGATAAGGAAAGAGAATGTCTTATTGGACCTACTGCCTATAATGAGGATAATGTCAATAACAGTATTGTGTTAGAATCCAAACCTGTTTTTACACTGACATCTTGTCATGGGATAGGGACAGCGGACATTGTTATTGCAGATGTTGGCATTAATACTGGTGTAGATAATATGCTTACTAGAAATGGGACAGATGACAATGTGATTAATTCTGTTGTGCTAGAGAAAGACAATGTTTCTACCCAGGTAATGTGCTCGGAAGATGCTGTACCAGGTAACTGGGAGGGAGGGCAGAGTGAAGATGTATATTCTGTGCCTGAACCAGCTGCATACAGAGCGATTGAGCATGTGGGGGAGACACATAGTCCTGACCAACGGGAAGTAGCGAGTGACAGCAATTCTTACTTTGTTGCTGGGACCTGTAGTTCGAATGTTCACCACTCAGATCTACATATGAGTTCTGACCATTCGTCTGAGTTTTCCATAGAGACAAGGGGGTCAGTTGCTAGCCCACACTCACTTAGCCAGCCATCTAACGGCTTAGAGGAGATAAATGAGGGGCCCATACTCCCGGCTACTCTACATCCCCAGATAGATGAGTCCAAGGGGGAGGGGAGTGTCCTGTTATGTAGGCCCCAAGATAAGAAGTGCATAGGGTGTCCCACTGACAGGGAAGGTTGTAACTGGGGAGTAGGGCAGAGTAGAAGTAGGTATTCTGCTGTGCCAGCCTTAAGGGGTTCCCACTTAGAAGTACAGTATCAGGAATTCCTGGCCATTTTTCCCTCAGGCTTTCACTTAGAAGACATGAGGATTAGAGACAAAGTGCACACTGTAACAGGGTTGGTACACGAGAACGTGATGCAGGCCCAGACCAGCCAGAAGCAGTGGTATGATTCCCCTGCCAGGATGATAGAGAGAAATTTTCATAATAATCGGTTGAAGGCTCATAATGACAGTGAGAGCCAGCTAGCAGCTATTACAGTGGACCCAGGGGGAAATTAGATGAGATGATCTTGGGCATTGACCTGTCAGTCAATGCCCATGCCATCTCTTGAAGGGGGGAGATGTCAGGATAAAGCATAAATCTGATATGCTGAAATAGAATATTGGATGTCAGGACCCAAATAAATGTTTGCATGAATACCTAAATTCACCTGATGTTCAATTCAGATAAAGGTGTGACTAAATGAGCCCAGGAACAGGTAATTGAGTTAGGTAAACCCTTTGTGCAGAGACCAGCTTTAGATATGCAGATCAGACATCCATTGTATTTGATCATGTATTTCCCTAGCTAATTTACTTCCCTTCAATAGGTAGTATAAACACAAACTAACCCCTAGGTGTAAATTAGAGAGCTTGCAGTTATTTACAAGGGATAATTCATAACTGCAGGGTAAATAGGTTGTATCAAATGAATCCATTGATAAGCTAGTGTAACAGTAAAAGACGCAGAGTCTGATGTAATGGTGTTTGGAGGTTTTTACATCCCAGTGTGAGGAGATAAGCCTGCCACTTTTAGCAGCTTCCAGGACATAGCACTATTTGCTTGTGACACTTGAATAGACTTGTAGGTACCGCTCAGCATGTAGCCTGGCTCGATGAGGCCAGGGGATAACATAGCCTATATGTAATACTGTATAGACAGAAAGAATTCAGTTTTAAAATATGCCACTTAAAATCAATAAAAGCAGAGATCAACCACCTATTCCTCAATAGCATGAGGAAGGGCAGCTCATATGGTAAATTAAGAATTCTGACCCACAGAGAAATGGAGAAAAGGAGTGGAAGCTCTGCGAATGCCCTGTACTTAGGCATGTTTGATATGACAAGATGAACCAAGTCATAAGGGATTTGTTAATGATAAGATTGGATCGATGTAACGCTGTCCAGGACAAATATATCACATTGTAGAATTGGTTAATAAATCAGGCAACAGGTAAATTTGGTTTGAAAAGGTGTCCCAGGACACAACCCCGATTAGCATTAACCCTGCCCCTGTGAATGCCGCACCCATTTGAGGTTGCTTAAAAATCTGTGTTCTGAGGGAACAAATTGTCAGACTTTTGGGGATCAATCTATTTGAAGGACTGTCCATTATTTCTGCCTGCCCCAGGCATACAGATTATTATATGTAAGTAATGCTCTGTACGTTATCTCTTTTATTTTAAACTGTTTTGCTTGTTATGTCAAATTTATTATTTGTTTATTCATTATTTTTCTTTATATCTGTATGCCCTGTACCTTTTGTATATTAAATCTAAAATTTAATAAGTTGCGTCCTTGATACTCTAAAGAATCCATAGCCTGTGTAGAAGAGAGATTGCTTATCCAGGTTACCCAGTGTGTGACTGGTTGATACATTTGATTAACAAGCTGTGTGTGCTTGTATGTACATTTGTGTAACAGTCTGGAGGTGTGAAGAGTTAACCCTGTGGGTGCTGGTGTGAGTCTTGCTAGTTTGTGGAACTAGGAGCCTGTGTGCCAGCGTGGGACAGTATATTGGGGTCCTATTGCCCATAACCAATAGGTGGTGGCTGTACCTGAAGTGTCTGGGGGTGTGAGAGCGCTGTGTTTGGGGGCGATTCCGTAGGTCTAAGAACCTGTGTGATAGGTGAGAGAGACTGCGGGCTGAAATCGTGTGTGACCTCATACAGCAAACACCCCAACGTCACGGCAGCTGGGAGCGCGTTCGTGACAAGGAGGCACGAGGGTCTTCCCAAATGGTAGCACTTTAGTGGAAGAAGCAGCCAGAGAAACACATTTGGGGTCTAATATAAAGTGGTTAGGACTCTCTTCAACGTCTGAGGACGCCACAAAGGCTCAAGATAGAGCGTCTGCTTTTTTATTCTTTGCAGCTGGTTTGAAGGTTATGATTAGATCAAAACGGAAAAAGAAAAGAGACCATCTTGCCTGACGAGGATTTAAACATTGAGCACACTGTAGGTATGACAAATTTTTATGATCCGTAAAAATTGTCACCGGATGACGAGCTCCCTCTAACAAATATCTCCACTCCTCCAATGCTACTTTAATAGCCAGCAACTCCTTGTCCCCGATGGTGTAATTCTTCTCCGCAGGCAGAAGACCCCGAGAGTAAAAGGCACAAGGATGGAATTTTTGTTGCTCCGATTTCTGGGAGAGGATGGCTCCTAAACCAACATTAGAGGCGTCTACTTCTAGGAAGAAGGGAAGCGTCACATCAGGCTGTCGAAGGATTGGAAGCAGAGGAGAAGAACTCTTTAAGAAATTGAAAGGCTTGGAGAGCCTCAGATGACCATTGCTTAGTATTGGCCCCTTTGCGAGTTAGAGCCACAATGGGAGATGCAATTGAAGAGAAGTCTTGAATGAAGCGTCTATAGTAGTTGGCGAAGCCTAAAAAACGCTGAATGGCACGAAGAGTAGTTGGCTGAGGCCAAAGTAACACAGCATTCACCTTTTCTGGATCCATTTGTAGACCAACTCCGGAAACAATATAACCCAAAAATGGAATCTGGGGCAACTCAAATGAACATTTTTCTAATTTACAGAATAATGAATTTTTCCGGAGTCTGGAAAGAACTTCGGCCACTTGTTGGTGATGTGAAGGCAGGTCTTGGGAAAAGATGAGTATGTCGTCCAGATATACTACGACACATACATATAACAAGTCCCGAAAGATCTCATTAATGAAGCCCTAGAAAACAGCAGGGGCATTACATAACCCGAAGGGCATTACTAAGTATTCATAATGCCCATGTCTGGTGTTAAAAGCTGTTTTCCATTCGTCACCGGACCTGATTCTAATCAAGTTGTAGGCACCACGAAGATCCAACTTAGTAAAAATCCGGGCTCCCTTGATCCGATCAAACAACTCAGTAATCAGAGGAATGGGATACCGATTTTTGATAGTGATAGTATTAAGTCCACGAAAATCTATGCAGGGGCGTAATGATCCATCTTTCTTCTTCACGAAGAAGAACCCAGCTCCAGCGGGAGAAGTAGAAGGTCGAATAAATCCTCGCTGGAGATTCTCTTGGATGTATTCAGCAGTAGCCTGAGTCTCAGGTAATGAAAGTGGATAAACACGACCCCTAGGTGGAGTCTTGCCAGGTAACAGGTCAATCGGACAATCCCATGAACGATGAGGGGGAAGACGTTCAGACTGAGCTTTATCAAAGACGTCGGCAAATGAAGCATACTGAGGAGGAAGTCCCGGTGAGGAAGGTGAAATGGAGGTTTGCTGTATTCTACGAGGAACAACACGAGAAAGACAATGTTGGTGACATTCAGGTCCCCAAGACGTAACTTGAGGAGTGCGCCAGTCAATCTGGGGAGAATGACATTGAAGCCATGGAAGGCCTAAAACAATCGGACTTGTAGTAACAGGAAGGATTAAAAACGAAATTTCTTCTCGGTGTAGGACACCAATCTGAAGGGTCACTGAAGACGTACTTTGGGTGATGAGACCGTTGATAATACGTGATCCATCGATAGCAGTCACCGTAATAGGAGTCTTCAGGGTAATCACTGGTAGGGACCATTGATTTACAAGGGATTCAGAAATGAAATTTCCCGCAGCTCCTGAATCAATCAGAGCTTGGGACTTAAAAGACTTAGTAGCAAATGAAATGGTAACGTCAAATGCACAGATTTTTGATTTCGTAGAAGATGGAGAGGACTCCAGGGACCCTAACTTCACCTCTCCAGAACTAGTTAGGGCCTGGCATTTCCCGATTTTTTGGGGCATGACTGGAGCATATGTGTGGCATCAGCACAATAGATACAAAGTCTATTCTTTTTTTTTTTTTTATAATTTTTATTTTTGAATGGTCAAGTAACAAACAGAACCGACATGCACTGTCCGTAAGAAAAAACAAAACAAAAAACAAGCAATAGAAGCACATCACTGGTAACAAAGCATAAAATCAGTATTAAGATATAAGTAATCAGTGCAACAATATGCGTGTGTGGCAGTTGACCAAGGATTTTTAAGGAAATAAGGAGGGGGCGAAATGCCTCAACAGAGAGTGGCATGACGCAGGAGGAGAAAAGGAGAGACTAGTACAGTAGAGAACAGAAAAGGAAAGAGAGAGGAAAAGAGAAAGAGAGGGGTTTACAGGAGGAGGACGGACATGTGTAAAAGAAGAGTCAAGTGAAAGGGGGATAAATCTGAAAAAATGAGAGCCATGGACACCATACCTTAGTGAACGATCTTGATGTCCTATTGATAATGCTGGTCATATATTCTAGGCGGTGGACCTGCCAGACTCTATTGATAACGGCTTGAAGCGAAGGGGGAGTTTGCTGCCTCCAGTCTGCTGCTATTTGGCAGGTAGCTGCCGATAAGATATGCCTAGTTAACTTATTCTCATGTCGAGTTGCCGCTGGCGCTCCCAGGGGCAAGAGGAAAAATTTAGGCTCAAATGGAATCGTTACCTGAATAATCGATTGAATCAGGTGTTTGATCTCGGCCCAGAAGTTTGAGAGTTTGGGACAAGTCCACCATATATGGATAAAGTTACCCTCATGGGAGCACCCACGCCAACAGCGATCAGAAGAGTCTGGGAGGAATTTATGTATCCGGGAGGGAACGTAGTACCAGCGGTACAATACCTTATAGGCATTCTCTTTTATTTTAACGCAGATTGAGCTGGTGGCAGCGTTCTCATATATCTCCGACCATTCTTCGCTCAAAAGAACTTCACCCAGGTCATGTTCCCAGGCCAGTTCGTGCGAGACTCTAGTATTTGAGGAAGGTGGGGCAAGTTCATAATATAATGTTGAAATAAGGCCTTTCGTGGAAGACTGACGGAGACAGAGACGTTCGAATGGGGTAAGGGGGCGGGAGGAGAGGCGAGATTTGGCAGTATGGTGAAAGTGGCGGAGCTGAAGGAATTGGTAAAATAATTTAGTGGGAATATTTATTTGCGATTGGATGTCAGAAAACGAGGGGAACACAGCTGTGGAGGTGAGATCGTTTAAGAAACGGACCCCTTGTGAGGTCCACGAGGAGAATGCTTTAGGGGTAAGGCCTGGAGCGAAGTCTGAGGAGTTAAACAAAGGAACTAGGGGAGAAGGATGGGGGGAAAGGCCAAATTTTTGGGAGCATGAATCCCAGACCGCTAGGGAATGTGTAATGACCGGATAAAGTGAGACACGTTTTGGTCGACGAGCTCGTGGAAGCCATAGGAGAGTGGATGGGGATAGCATACCCAGACTTTCAGCCTCAATCTCGACCCAGACCCTGGAGGGAGACAAGCTACACCACAGAACGCATTGAGCAAGCTGAGCGGAGAGATAATAGCGTCGAAAATCAGGGATTCCCAGTCCCCCTCCCCGCGGGGCTCTCTGTAGAAGCTTGAAACGGACTCGGGGGCGCTTACCCGCCCAAATGAATTTAGATACATGGAAATGGAGAAATTTAAAAACGTAGGGGGGGACTCGGATGGGGAGGGTTTGAAAAAGGTAGAGGAGTCTAGGGAGTATGTTCATCTTGACCGCATTAATACGACCTATCCAGGAGATGTATAGTTGTGACCATGAAACAAGGTCTAGCTTAACTTGAGCAAGAGTGTGGGGGAAGTTGGCCTGAAAAAGCTGATGAGGTTGTTTAGTTAGGTATACCCCAAGGTACTTGAGTTTTTGAGGGCGCCAGTTGAACGGGAAGGAGCTTTCTAAAGACACCTTGTCAGCTGAGGAGACATAAAAGTCTAAGACTTCTGTCTTGTCCGCGTTAACTTTATATCCTGAGAAGTGGCCGTAAAGCATTAATTCGTCTACAAGAGGAGGGACTGAGGAAATTGGATTAGCAATTGTTAACAGGACGTCATCCGCGTATAATGCTATTTTATGGGAAGAGCTACCCACCGGGATGCCTAGAATTTGCTGGTTAGCCCGGATCCTAGCTGCTAAAGGTTCTATGATAAGGGCAAAAATGAGCGGAGAAAGGGGACAGCCCTGCCGTGTGCCATTGGAGATAGTGAAGGGGACCGAGGATAGACCATTTGCAGAGACTGTAGCCGACGGAGAGCGGTACAAGGCTGAGATGGCCGTCATAAATTTGCCAGAGAAACCCATCGCTCCCAGTACCCCAACCATAAACGACCAGGAGATGCGGTCGAACGCTTTCTCAGCATCTAATGACATAAGGAGGGAGGGGAGCTTACCCCTGTGAATTGTGTGTATCAGGTCAATTGTTCTCCTAGTATTGTCCGGGGCTTGACGTCCCGGGATAAATCCCACCTGGTCGGGGTGGATGAGGGAAGGGAGGAGGGGATTCAATCTAGAGGCCAGAATTTTTGCGTAAATTTTAAGGTCCACATTAAGGAGGGAAATTGGTCTATAGCTAGAGCAGAGAGTTGGGTCCTTCCCAGGCTTTGGAATGACAATAATATTCGCTCTGGTTGTGGCTGCATCAAACGTGGCACCATCCAGGATCTCGTTAAAAAAAGATGTCAGGTGGGGGCCTAGTACTGCAGCGAAATTTTTATAGTATTGGGGGGTAAAACCGTCAGGACCTGGAGCTGAAGAGGGTTTCAGGGATTTAATAGCGGCCAAAACCTCGGTCAGGGTGATATCTTCATTCAGGGATTCTATGTGAGGTGGAGTGAGCTTAGGGAGGGGGGTGGCGGCTAGGTATTCGTCCAGAGACGGCACCGTATGAGCTCTTAGAGGGGTGGGTGGGGGGGCTAGATTATAGAGGGAGAAATAAAAATCTTGAAACGTCTGGACTATCTCCTTAGGGTCATATGTAGTTCTGCTCCTTTGTGGGTCGTAAATTTTATCAATGTGGCCAAGAGCCATCTTCTTACGAAGCTTACTGGCTAACACAGAATCTGCTTTGTCAGATTTGTCATAGTACCTTTGTTGTAGTTTCTGCATAGTAATAGCAGCCCTACGGGAGAGAAGAGTGTTAAGTTGGCCTTTCAGTGAAGTAATCTGAGTGAGTAGAGCAGGGTCATGAAGAGACTGGTGTTGGGAAAGAAGAGAGGCCAATCTGCGCTCCAAGCAAGCTATCTCTTCAGCAGCCTTTTTCCTAGAGGCCGCAGACAGGCTAATCAAATGGCCCCGTATAGTGGCTTTGTGTGCTTCCCAGATAATGCCTGGGGGGACATCTACAGCAGAGTTATCTTGGAAGTAGTTGGTTATTGAGTTATTGAGGTCTAAAAGGGTCGTCTGATTGAGCAGGAGAGAGTCATCTAGGCGCCATTTTCCCTGGGGTGAAGATGTTTTGAGAAGGTCTAGAGTAATGAACGCCCCCGAGTGGTCAGTCCATGAGAGTGGGGTGATTCCCGCTTGAGTCACATTGGGAGTAAGTGCATGGGATATATGTATCATGTCTATGCGGGAGTACAATTGGTGGGGGGCAGAGTAGTGGGTGTAATCCCTGGCGTCTGAGTTACAGAGTCGCCAGGAGTCATACATGCGGTGATGAGATAGCAGTGTGGCTAGTGAAGTGGATTCTGCTGAAGTGGGAGAGCCCCGCCGGGAGGAAGAGGGGGAAGACCTGTCCAAGACAGGATCAAGAGTCACATTAAAATCACCACCCACGATCACGTGGCCCCGCGCCAGCCGCTCAATGCATTTAAAGAGTTTGGAAAAAAAAGGCTTTTGTTTCTGATTAGGGGCATAGACCGAAACCAGGGTAACAGGAATAGATCGGAGAGTACCACCCACCAGAACAAAACGACCCTCCGGGTCTGCGTAAGTGTTGGAGTGCAGGAAGGGAATCTTACTGTGGATCAAAATAGCCACTCCCCGCTTCTTGCAGTCCGCCGAGGCAAAGAAAGTCTGGGAAAACTGCTTACCCTGGAGCTGAGAGTGGAGTCCAGTGAAGTGTGTCTCCTGTAGAAAGACAATATCCGCTTTTTCTCTCCTACAGGCTCCCAGTAGCGTCGTACGTTTTCGGGGGGTGTTGAGGCCGTTGACATTGATCGAGAGTACCTTTAAGGCCATGGCATTGTAGAAGTGATAAGTCCCGGCAGCTTGACTAATAGTGGGGAAGAATGGAGTAAGTTAATAAGCCGTCCTTGAGAACAGAGAGGAGACACAAGAAAAGGTGAAAAGGGAGAAGCGAGGAAAGAGAGAGGAGAGAGAGGAGGAGAGAGGAGCCCAATTGGGCATAAACCCTGTATGAAAGGAACCCAGGAGGGGTTCAAAAACATGGTGAGATAAATTTTCAAATAACAGTAGACAATATCAAAGGGTGCGTGGGGGGTGGTCCTGTGTGTAATATAAGATGAGGCCAGGACCGTAGACCCATAGGAAAATCTTAATAAAAGGTAAGCAAACGGAAGAGAAAAGGAGAAGAGGGAAGAAAGAGATCTTCCCTTCCTCACTCCTCCCCTCCCGCAGCAATATCAACTAACCAAACAGAAAGAGAAGAAAACAAAAACAACAAAGAAGGTGTGCATTAACAATCATATTAGAACTTTAAGATTCTACAACTTTAGGGGAGGAGGGAAGGGGGGAAAACAAAAGGGAGGGATGGGGAGAGAAGGGGAGAGGGATCACCCTACCAAGAGAAAAACACAAGATGTAAGTATAGTAGCGCCAACATACTTCATACGTAACATCATGTCAGGTTCGTGCCACTATAGGTTCAATAACAGACGGGTGACATGGAAAAGGTAACATATCTAAAGAAAAAGACAAGGAGCTCTGAGCTCCAACCCAAGTAGGAGGTCCACCTGTGGAGGCAAAATGTTAACAGAAATCAGCAACAATAATAGACATGTCATGGCGGTGCGGCATCTCGGACTTTGCGACGGGAAGAGCGGGACCAATCTGGTTGTGGAGGGGCTGAGCGCTGGGCCTTCGGAGAGCCGGTCTGCATGGCAGTAGCTTCGGGGAGAATGTCCAGTTTCGCCAGGAGATCCTGACCCTGCTCAATCGTTTTGATGAAGTAAGAAGAGTTGGCCGCAAACACCTGAAGTTGAAACGGGAAGCACCAGCGATACCGTAGATTGTGTTGACGCAGAATCCTAGTAACAGGCTGCAAGTTTCTCCGTTTCTGAATTGTGGAAGGAGCAAGATCCTGAAACAGCTGGATGTCCATGTTCCGAAAAGAGAGAGCAGATTGATCTCTAGTCGCAAAGAGGATTCGGTCCCTTGTGTGGAAATAGTGCAGCCGCACAATGATGTCTCGAGGGGGCAGGCCATTGGCCGGACGGGCCCGAAGGGCTCTGTGGGCACGGTCCATCATACAGTCAGAGTCAGAGAGCTCCGGAAGGATATGTTGGAAAAGGTCTTTAAGAAAAGCCTGGAGATCCGCTGGAGAAATTTCTTCAGCAACATTTCGAATACGAATGTTGTTACGACGAGATCGGTTCTCAGAGTCCTCCTGTTGTTCCTTGAGAGTCTCCACTTCGCCACGGAGACGGGCAAGTTCGTTATCCGTCGTAGATTGTGAGCGGCAGAGGTCGTCTGTTTTTGACTCGAGCGCGTCAGATCTGTTGCCCAGTGAGGTTAGTTCCGATTTAAAGTCATTAACAACTTTGGAGAGTTCTTGGTGAAAAGTTTGCTTGACTCCTTCTAGTAAGCTGGTCATTATAGTTAGGATCTGTGGGTCCAGCCCCGTATCAGGGAGCGGTTGGGGGCCCGGCGCTTCTGTAGGCGTCAGAGACGGGGAAGACAGTTTGTTCTTTGAGCCAAAAAAGGGAGCAGAGGACCCGGAAGTCACTTTCTTTGGTTTGTTGGACATGACGAAGAGGCTGGGAGCCGTTGGCCAATCGAGGATGAAGGAGGCAGAGGAGGGTTGGTATGAGGGAAGAAGACGTAGGAGGGACACACCTTTAGGTTGGTTAGTATTATAGGGGTCAAACCTGGTCCAGCCTGAATGGAGGAGGTCACATGTTCAGTGGCCGGAGGGAGGCCAGTAGATGGGTATCAATATAAAGTAATCCTGTCAGGCTAGGAGGTTGAGAAGCGACAAGGCTTGATGATTCAATTTCTTGCCTCGCTGAACCTTCAAATAGGCAATAGTTGAGTGAAAATAAGTGCAGCAGCAATAAACAGTGGGTGTAATATTTTTAAGCCACCACTAATATTGCTCCACAAATGAATGAAGCATAGGCGAGCAGAGAGTGGGAGATTTATGGCAGAGGAGCTGACTGTGCCAGTGTAGGTAGGGGCAGGTCACCCTTTGTCAGTGTGGCCGCAGGGGAAAGTGGTGATTTATGTGGACACAGCTGGGCCTGGTGGGGGAGAGGTAAACACTCACGCACTGCAGGCTGGCTTTCTGCGGGGACCCGCCGACCGGAAGTCCCGCGCCGGGGACCGGAAGTACAGCTGATCGGTCAGCACTGGGAATGGAGACCGTGGGTGAGGCGCTGGATGGAGGCCACTTGCTTTGGTAGTGAAGTTCTCTCTTCTCATGTGGGTGCAAAGTGTCTGCATGGAGTGAGTCACTTTCTGCCGCAAATTAGTCTTGCGCTGTATGAGTCGCCTCCTCGGGATCAAGATGGCGCCGGGACTCCCCCCGTCGGCGCCGATGCAGACGAGCACCGAACTTCGTCAGCGGAAGTAGCGCGATCAGCGGGGAGGGCACGGAGCACCAGGCACCACACTGTAGCCTAGCCACTCAGTTCCCTCTGCCCGTGTCCAGATCCAGACCGCCTCCTGCAATCGCGGTCGCGGGCCCGAGGATTGGCGGGAAATCAGCGCCGCAAACTGGAGCACCGGCCACCCGTCTCCAGCTGGCTCAGACTCCGGCCAAACTCGCGCCCGGATGGTCTCTCTCACTTTCCCTCACCGACCGCGGACACAGGACACCTGTAGGAGCCTCCAAAAGTAGTTTACTCCAGGGCAGTACACGGAGCTCCCAGGAAAGGCGACCCGTCAGAATGGCGTCCAGGCCACGCCCCCTACAAAGTCTATTCTTAATTCTTCGATTCCTCTCTGCAGAGGTTAGTTTGGAACGTCCAATCTCCATCTGTATTACTGGAGGTGAAGCAGGACGAATTTGAGAAGTGGGATGAAGAGATGTTTTAGCTGAAGTAGTTCTCTCAGAGTCCCTCTCACGAAATCTGAGATCCACACGATGACAAAGAGAAATCAAATCTTCTAAAGACGTAGGGAGTTCTTGAGTAGTCAGTGCATCTTTAATTTTGTCCGAGAGCCCCTGCCAGAAGGCGGCAATTAACGCTTCAGTGTTCCACTGAAGCTCAGAGGCTAAGATCCTAAATTGAATGACGTACTGTCCTACTGTACGAGAACCCTGTCGTAAACGAAGAATGCTGGAGGCAGCGGAAATAACACGACCTGGTTCATCGAATACATTACAAAACATGGAAATAAATTTGGCACTATCCTGTAACAACGGATCATTTCTTTCCCACAGAGGGGAAGCCCATGCGAGGGCTTGTCCGGAGAATAATGAGATGAGATAGGCCACTCTGGAACGATGAGTCGAAAAGTTTTGAGGTTGGAGCTCAAAATGTACTGAGCATTGGTTGAGGAAACCTCTACATGTTTTGGGATCTCCATCATACTTTGACGGAGTTGGCAGGTGAAGCGTTAAAGCCGTAGACACCTGGGATGGCACTGGGGAAACGGAGGAAAGCACAGGAGCATCAACAGAAGCTGTAATATTCTGCCCAGACGTTCTTTGGGAGACTAACGTCTGGTAACATTGTAGTAATAGTTGTTGACGAACATCCTGTTGTTCCACACGGATGACCAGATGCTGCATCTCTTTAGCTGTGGGTTCCGAATCTGGGTCTGTCATGGCCTGATCTTACTGTCACGGGCACTAGGAGTCTTTACCCAGTATCACCCGCTGATGGTCTTATCAGAGCAGTAGAGTTGGTATATGATACTCTGATGGCAGGGTGATAATGGAACTGGAAACAGCAGATGGTTAGAGAATGCTCAGAAAGTCTATGACTAGCAGCACTGGTAAACAATAGGTAACTGAA
Source organism: Mixophyes fleayi (assembly GCF_038048845.1). NCBI lineage: Eukaryota > Metazoa > Chordata > Amphibia > Anura > Limnodynastidae > Mixophyes > Mixophyes fleayi. The sequence goes on along the minus strand of NC_134404.1, from coordinate 67,975 downwards.
CACGAGGATCTGGATGGACAAGGACACGTGAGGGTAGTCAGTGGTCTGCGCACGGCAAGTTGTACCGCTGTCTGTAGTGAAGGAATGGAATCCAGGTGAAGGTAACGGGGAAGTCAGTGGTTTGCATGTAGCAAGTTGTACCACTGCTTATGTGAGAGGATATATGCAACTGGTGACACAGGGAAACAGGAATCAGTGATCAGTGGTTTGCCTCTAGCAAGTTGTATATATCTAGCACTGAATATATATGTGAGGAAGGACACGAGGAGATAAATGCAATGCAGAGTCTACACGGGTACACTGAACTTGATCCCACGTTGAACTGCACACAATAATAATAATGAATGAACAGCACTGCACAGATAAACAAAGTCACTGGAATAGTCCAGCAAAAGAAAACACAGTCAATAATAGCAATAGTCTCAGAGGATGGAAACTCCGGAGGAGAACAACGCAGTCCAGATGGATATGCAATACACCAGCACAGTCAATGAGAAGTATGCATACCGTGGTTCAGATGAGCAGGCTGTTAGAGATAGCTGCAGGGATACCTGAGCGGCAGGGAACAGACGAGATGAGAAGTCCTTGCAGAATGGAAGCGGCAGGTAGGTGCAGCGCACTGTAGGTAGGCCAGTAAAGGACGACAAATACTCAGGAAGCAGTAGTATATCGAATTGAACAGCAGGAGACCACGGGAGAGTTGAAGCGATGTAGCAGAGCTGGAAGCCGAGGAGCGTAGACTCGATGCTAACAGACAAGTTAACACAAATGGACACACTGTAGAAGCAGTAGGCAGCGGGTCAGCTGACGGCAGGTAGAATGCAGACTGGAGCGCTGAGACGAGCAGGACTCTGTAGACACGCTGAAGTAGCTAACAGGAATCAGCTGGAACAGTAGCGATGTAACACAGGAGAGTTTGAAGTAATCTGTAACTGTAGATATACGGAGACAGCGGATAAGAATCAGCTGCTGGAGTCACGATGAAACACAGGAGAGTTTGCAGTAATCTGTAACTGTAGATACACGGAGGCAGCGGATAGGAATCAGCTGCTGGAGTCACGATGAAACACAGGAGAGTTTGCAGTAATCTGTAACTGTAGATATACGGAGGCAGCGGATAGGAATCAGCTGCTGAAGACACTAGGAACACGAGGAATAGAAGTGGTCTGGAAACCATAAACGGCAAACAGGAATCAGCATCAGCTGAACACACGAGCAGGCACTGGAACACCTTCAGAGACTCATGAGGAATGAGACTCCAAGATCAGGCCCCGTGGTATTGACCACAGGTGCTTAATATAGGGAGTGTTGCCTGATCAGCCAATTAAGTTAAAGGAACAGAACTGAAGGTTAAAAGGGGCTGCACATGCGCAGTACCTCATTATAATGGACGGACACGGTTCCTAGCTACCTTAGAAGTAGCACTCACAGTCCGGTGAGTGACATTACCCCCCCTTTTAAAGGTGGGCACAGAACACCTGGAACCGGGTTTGTCCGGAAATTTGGTATAGAACTTTTTCAAGAGGGCTGGAGCGTTGAGATCTTCAGCTTTGATCCATGAACGCGCCTCAGGACCAAAGCCTTTCCAATGCACGAGGAAACGAAGAACTCCTCGCAAAATTTTAGCATCCAAAACCTGAGTAATCTCAAAGTCTTCCTCCTGATGAACTTGAAGTGGCCGAGGTGCTGAAGGAGGGACCGAGAAACGGTTGATGATGAGAGGTTTGAGCAAGGAAACATGGAAGGCGTTGGAAATACGAAGACTCTTGGGAAGTAAAAATTTGAAGCAAACTGGATTTATAACTTGAATGATCCTATATGGACCAATAAAACGGGGAGCAAATTTCATGGATGGAACCTTCAAACGAATATTCTTAGTAGATAGCCACACCCGGTCTTCGACTTTCAATGGTGGAATAGCCCGTCTCTTTTTGTCCGCAAAAGACATATATCTGGCAGATGTCTTCTTTAAACAGGTTTTTACCTGAGCCCAAATATTTTTGAAGGTTTGACACAAAGTCTCAACAGCAGGAACTTGGGTGGGCGGGAGGGCAGGAAATTCCGGGAAAGACGGATGGTGACCGTAAACCACAAAGAATGGAGTTTTAGATGATGACTCATGGTACATGTTGTTATGAGCGAATTCAGCCCAAGGAAGTAATTCTACCCAGTTGTCTTGATTGGCTGACGAGAACATCCTTAAGAAAGTCTCAAGATCTTGGTTGACTCTTTCAGTTTGTCCGTTCGATTGGGGATGGTAGGAAGATGAGAGTGCTAATCGTATGCCCAAGGTCTTGCAAAGGGCCCGCCAGAATCTGGAAATGAATTGTACTCCTCTATCTGACACGATCTCGGACGGACATCCATGGATACGGAAAATTTCTCTAATGAAATGTTCAGCCAGGGTAGAAGAAGAAGGTAAACCAGACAAGGGAACAAAATGCGCCATCTTCGAAAATCTATCCACCACTACCCAAATGGTGTTGCAATTCCTACTAGGAGGAAGCTCAGTAACAAAGTCCATACTAATATGGGTCCAAGGCTTAGATGGAATGGGTAGTGGCTGAAGCAACCCCGCTGGAGTTCTGCGGGGGGTCTTGAATTGGGAGCATAAATCGCATGCCGCGATAAACTCTTTGACATCTCTCCTCATAGAAGGCCACCAATAACTTCGAGAGAGGATTTCAAAGGTCTTGCGTTCACCAGCGTGTCCAGAGAAACGAGAAGAGTGAAACCATGAAAGGATTTTTTTTCTAAGAGCAGGAGGCACGAGGGTCTTCCCAAATGGTAGCACTTTAGTGGAAGAAGCAGCCAGAGAAACACATTTGGGGTCTAATATAAAGTGGTTAGGACTCTCTTCAACGTCTGAGGACGCCACAAAGGCTCGAGATAGAGCGTCTGCTTTTTTATTCTTTGCAGCTGGTTTGAAGGTTATGATTAGATCAAAACGGGAAAAGAAAAGAGACCATCTTGCCTGACGAGGATTTAAACATTGAGCAGACTGTAGGTATGACAAATTTTTATGATCCGTAAAAATTGTCACCGGATGACGAGCTCCCTCGTAACAAATATCTCCACTCCTCCAATGCTACTTTAATAGCCAGCAACTCCTTGTCCCCGATGGTGTAATTCTTCTCCGCAGGCAAAAGACCCCGAGAGTAAAAGGCACAAGGATGGAATTTTTGTTGCTCCGATTTCTGGGAGAGGATGGCTCCTAAACCAACATTAGAGGCGTCTACTTCTAGGAAGAAGGGAAGCGTCACATCAGGCTGTCGAAGGATGGGAGCAGAGGAGAAGGACTCTTTAAGAAATTGAAAGGCTTGGAGAGCCTCAGATGACCATTGCTTAGTATTGGCCCCTTTGCGAGTTAGAGCCACAATGGGAGATGCAATTGAAGAGAAGTCTTGAATGAAGCGTCTATAGTAGTTGGCGAAGCCTAAAAAACGCTGAATGGCACGAAGAGTAGTTGGCTGAGGCCAAAGTAACACAGCATTCACCTTTTCTGGATCCATTTGTAGACCAACTCCGGAAACAATATAACCCAAAAATGGAATCTGGGGCAACTCAAATGAACATTTTTCTAATTTACAGAATAATGAATTTTTCCGGAGTCTGGAAAGAACTTCGGCCACTTGTTGGTGATGTGAAGGCAGGTCTTGGGAAAAGATAAGTATGTCGTCCAGATATACTACGACACATACATATAACAAGTCCCGAAAGATCTCATTAATGAAGCCCTGGAAAACAGCAGGGGCATTACATAACCCGAAGGGCATTACTAAGTATTCATAATGCCCATCTCTGGTGTTAAAAGCTGTTTTCCATTCGTCACCGGACCTGATTCTAATCAAGTTGTAGGCACCACGAAGATCCAACTTAGTAAAAATCCGGGCTCCCTTGATCCAATCAAACAACTCAGTAATCAGAGGAATGGGATACCGATTTTTGATAGTGATAGCATTAAGTCCACGAAAATCTATGCAAGGGCGTAATGATCCATCTTTCTTCTTCATGAAGAAGAACCCAGCTCCAGCGGGAGAAGTAGGTCGAATAAATCCTCGCTGGAGATTCTCTTGGATGTATTCAGCAGTAGCCTGAGTCTCAGGTAATGAAAGTGGATAAACACGACCCCTAGGTGGAGTCTTGCCAGGTAACAGGTCAATCGGACAATCCCATGAACGATGAGGGGGAAGACGTTCAGACTGAGCTTTATCAAAGACGTCGGCAAATGAAGCATACTGAGGAGGAAGTCCCGGTGAGGAAGGTGAAATGGAGGTTTGCTGTATTCTACGAGGAACAACACGAGAAAGACAATGTTGGTGACATTCAGGTCCCCAAGACGTAACTTGAGGAGTGCGCCAGTCAATCTGGGGAGAATGACATTGAAGCCATGGAAGGCCTAAAACAATCGGACTTGTAGTAACAGGAAGGATTAAAAACGAAATTTCTTCTCGGTGTAGGACACCAATCTGAAGGGTCACTGAAGACGTATTTTGGGTGATGAGAACGTTGATAATACGTGATCCATCGATAGCAGTCACCGTAATAGGAGTCTTCAGTGTAATCACTGGTAGGGACCATTGATTTACAAGGGATTCAGAAATTAAATTTCCCGCAGCTCCTGAATCAATCAGAGCTTGGGACTTAAAAGACTTAGTAGCAAATGAAATGGTAACGTCAAATGCACAGATTTTTGATTTCGTAGAAGATGGAGAGGACTCCAGGGACCCTAACTTCACCTCTCCAGAACTAGTTAGGGCCTGGCATTTCCCGATTTTTTGGGGCATGACTGGAGCATATGTGTGGCATCAGCACAATAGATACAAAGTCTATTCTTAATTCTTCGATTCCTCTCTGCAGAGGTTAGTTTGGAACGTCCAATCTCCATCGGTATTACCGGAGGTGAAGCAGGACGAATTTGAGAAGTGGGACGAAGAGATGTTTTAGCTGAAGTAGTTCTCTCAGAGTCCCTCTCACGAAATCTGAGATCCACACGATGACAAAGAGAAATCAAATCTTCTAAAGACGTAGGGAGTTCTTGAGTAGTCAGTGCATCTTTAATTTTGTCCGAGAGCCCCTGCCAGAAGGCGGCAATTAACGCTTCAGTGTTCCACTGAAGCTCAGAGGCTAATATCCTAAATTGAATGACGTACTGTCCTACTGTACGAGAACCCTGTCGTAAACGAAGAATGCTGGAGGCAGCGGAAATAACACGACCTGGTTCATCGAATACATTACGAAACATGGAAATAAATTTGGCACTATCCTGTAACAACGGATCATTTCTTTCCCACAGAGGGGAAGCCCATGCGAGGGCTTGTCCGGAGAATAATGAGATGAGATAGGCCACTCTGGAACGATGAGTAGAAAAGTTTTGAGGTTGGAGCTCAAAATGTACTGAGCATTGGTTGAGGAAACCTCTACATGTTTTGGGATCTCCATCATACTTTGACGGAGTTGGCAGGTGAAGCGTGGAAGCCGTAGACACCTGGGATGGCACTGGGGAAATGGAGGAAAGCACAGGAGCATCAACAGAAGCTGTAATATTCTGCCCAGACGTTCTTTGGGAGACTAACGTCTGGTAACATTGTAGTAATAGTTGTTGACGAACATCCTGTTGTTCCACACGGATGACCAGATGCTGCATCTCTTTAGCTGTGGGTTCCGAATCTGGGTCTGTCATGGCCTGATCTTACTGTCACGGGCACTAGGAGTCTTTACCCAGTATCACCCGCTGATGGTCTTATCAGAGCAGTAGAGTTGGTATATGATACTCTGATGGCAGGGTGATAATGGAACTGGAAACAGCAGATGGTTAGAGAATGCTCAGAAAGTCTATGACTAGCAGCACTGGTAAACAATAGGTAACTGAACACGAGGATCTGGATGGACAAGGCACGTGAGGGTAGTCAGTGGTCTGCGCACGGCAAGTTGTACCACTGCTATAGTGAGAAGAATGTCCAGGAGTAATAAGGAGGTGAAAGTCAGCGGTCTGCGTATAGCAAGTTGTACCGCTGTCTGTAGTGAAGGAATGGAATCCAGGTGAAGGTCACGGGGAAGTCAGTGGTCTGCGAGTAGCAAGTTGTACCACTGCTTATGTGAGAGGATATATGCAACTGGTGGCACAGGGAAACAGGAATCAGTGGTTTGCCTCTAGCAAGTTGTACCACTGAATATATATGTGAGGAAGGACACGAGGAGATAAATGCAATGCAGAGTCTACACGGGTACACTGAACTTGATCCCACGTTGAACTGCACACAATAATAATAATGAATGAACAGCACTGCACAGATAAACAAAGTCACTGGAATAGTCCAGCAAAAGAAAACACAGTCAATAATAGCAATAGTCTCAGAGGATGGAAACTCCGGAGGAGAACAACGCAGTCCAGATGGATATGCAATACACCAGCACAGTCAATGAGAAGTATGCATACCGTGGTTCAGATGAGCAGGCTGTTAGAGATAGCTGCAGGGATACCTGAGCGGCAGGGAACAGACGAGATGAGAAGTCCTTGCAGAATGGAAGCGGCAGGTAGGTGCAGCGCACTGTAGGTAGGCCAGTAAAGGACGACAAATACTCAGGAAGCAGTAGTATATCGAATTGAACAGCAGGAGACCACGGGAGAGTTGAAGCGATGTAGCAGAGCTGGAAGCCGAGGAGCGTAGACTCGATGCTAACAGGCAAGTTAACACAAATGGACACACTGTAGAAGCAGTAGGCAGCGGGTCAGCTGACGGCAGGTAGAATGCAGACTGGAGCGCTGAGACGAGCAGGACTCTGTAGACACGCTAAAGTAGCTAACAGGAATCAGCTGGAACAGTAGCTATGTAACACAGGAGAGTTTAAAGTAATCTGTAACTGTAGATATACGGAGACAGCGGATAGGAATCAGCTGCTGGAGTCACGATGAAACACAGGAGAGTTTGCAGTAATCTGTAACTGTAGGTACACGGAGGCAGCGGATAGGAATCAGCTGCTGAAGACACTAGGAACACGAGGAATAGAAGTGGTCTGGAAACCACAAACGGCAAACAGGAATCAGCATCAGCTGAGCACACGAGCAGGCACTGGAACACCTTCAGAGACTCATGAGGAATGAGACTCCAAGATCAGGCCCCGTGGTATTGACCACAGGTGCTTAATATAGGGAGTGTTGCCTGATCAGCCAATTAAGTTAAAGGAACAGAACTGAAGGTTAAATGGGGCTGCACATGCGCAGTACCTCATTATAATGGACGGACACGGTTCCTAGCTACCTTAGAAGTAGCACTCACAGTCCGGTGAGTGACATATACCCTATTCTGTTCTAAAAACTCATCTAGGTGGTCGTAGGCCATAACAACAGATACAAGTACTATTACACACATATATTGGTTACAAACTGAGGAGGAGTATGTCCTGTTCATATAGGACTGTTCCCCCTTCACAAGTTGATATGTTCCTTGGAGCCAATTCACAGAGCTGGACAATAGACAGTTGAAGAAACTCCTGAGCAGTTTAAGTGACAGACACTTATCAGCAGTATATACTGTGTGTGACTGACAGGCTGCTCTCTATCAGCAGTATATACTGTGTGTGACTGACAGGCTGCTCTCTATCAGCAGTATATACTGTGTGTGACTGACAGGCTGCTCCCTATCAGCAGTATATACTGTGTGTGACTGACAGGCTGCTCTCTATCAGCAGTATATACTGTGTGTGACTGACAGGCTGCTCTCTATCAGCGGTATATACTGTGTGTGACTGACAGGCTGCTCTCTATCAGCAGTATATACTGTGTGTGACTGCCAGACTGCTCTCTATCAGCGGTATATACTGTGTGTGACTGACAGGCTGCTCTCTATCAGCAGTATATACTGTGTGTGACTGCCAGACTGCTCTCTATCAGCAGTATATACTGTGTGTGACTGACAGGCTGATCTCTATCAGCGGTATATACTGTGTGTGACTGACAGGCTGCTCTCTATCAGCAGTATATACTGTGTGTGACTGACAGGCTGATCTCTATCAGCAGTATATACTGTGTGTGACTGACAGGCTGCTCTCTATCAGCAGTATATACTGTGTGTGACTGACAGGCTGATCTCTATCAGCAGTATATACTGTGTGTGACTGACAGGCTGCTCTCTATCAGCGGTATATACTGTGTGTGACTGACAGACTGCTCTCTATCAGCGGTATATACTGTGTGTGACTGACAGGCTGCTCTCTATCAGCAGTATATACTGTGTGTGACTGACAGGCTGATCTCTATCAGCAGTATATACTGTGTGTGACCGACAGGCTGCTGTCTATCAGCAGTATATACTGTGTGTGACTGACGGGCTGCTCTCTATCAGCAGTATATACTGTGTGTGACTGACAGGCTGCTCTCTATCAGCGGTATATACTGTGTGTGACTGACAGGCTGCTCTCTATCAGCAGTATATACTGTGTGTGACTGACAGGCTGCTCTCTATCAGCAGTATATACTGTGTGTGACTGACAGGCTGCTCTCTATCAGCAGTATATACTGTGTGTGACTGACAGGCTGCTCTATCAGCAGTATATACTGTGTGTGACTGACAGGCTGTTCTATCAGCAGTATATACTGTGTGTGACTGACAGGCTGATCTCTATCAGCAGTATATACTGTGTGTGACTGCCAGACTGCTCTCTATCAGCAGTATATACTGTGTGTGACTGACAGGCTGCTCTATCAGCAGTATATACTGTGTGTGACTGACAGGCTGCTCTATCAGCAGTATATACTGTGTGTGACTGACAGGCTGCTCTATCAGCGGTATATACTGTGTGTGACCGACAGGCTGCTCTCTATCAGGAGTATATACTGTGTGTGATTGACAGGCTGATCTCTATCAGCAGTATATACTGTGTGTGACTGACAGGCTGCTCTCTATCAGCAGTATATACTGTGTGACTGACATGCTGCTCTCTATCAGCAGTATATACTGTGTGTGACTGACAGGCTGCTCTCTATCAGCGGTATATACTGTGTGTGACTGACAGGCTGCTCTCTTTCAGCAGTATATACTGTGTGTGACTGACAGGCTGCTCTCTATCAGCAGTATATACTGTGTGTGACTGACAGGCTGATCTCTATCAGCAGTATATACTGTGTGTGACTGACAGGCTGCTCTCTATCAGCAGTATATACTGTGTGCAGGGTCGGACTGGAACTAAAAATCAGCCCTGGCATTTAAAGCACACAGGCCCACCTCTGTTGATGAGCAGGAAATAAAATGCGTGCTGCAGCGCAGTGGCGGTGCCGCCCTCCCCATCCACATTACGCCACCCCCCCAGATACATTATGACACCCCCAGCCCACTGTACTTATCTATGCTTCTGATGCTGCAGACATCCATCAGAGTGGGAAAGTCCTGTAGAGTGAGCAGGGAAGCTCTTAGTCTCACAAGATTAATAAATCTCATAAGACTTAGAGCTCCTCGGCTTGCTCTGCAGTCTGTGCCCTGTCCGGGACGGAGCACAGATCCTCCTGCTGACCAACTGGATTAAGGCTCGGGCGGCCCAGGCACTTAAGTCAGGGGAGCTCCTATAATGTAAGTTGGCTCTTAAACAAATTTTTGACAAATACAAAGGCAATACTGTGTGCACTTCTGTTAGGTGCATGCAGTTCTGCCTTCACAAGCAGTACAGTGTGAAGCAGGACATATCTCCCAACTGTCCTTGTAGTCAGACCAAATCCTGACTAAGTGGGTCAGCCACCCACCAAATTCAGAACAGTTGGCAGACTGTCCTGGTCTCTCCTACCTGTCTTGTCATGGTCACCACTTGTGGCTGCTGGTGTCTTTAGATCAGTTGCTGCTTGTCTGGATCCTGGAATGATGGATGCCCTATTTGGAGAAAAAAACGAGTACATGAAATTTAGCCCTGGTGTTAAATCAATATATCATACATGGTTTAAAATTAGGCCTCACTGCAGCCACAACATTGAAATACTAGTATTCACATTTGATAAATACATCTATTTCCCTCCAACTAGCCCTGACATTAAATAGTATTCCCATTTAATAAATAAAACTATTTCCCTCTCTCCAAACAACCCCAGCAAGAAATTAAATAGCATTTAAGTTTAATAAATATATCCATTTCCTACAACCACCACAGGCATTAAATAACTCATAATCACATTTAATAAATTAAATTTTCCCCAAACAGCCCCACATTCAATTAATAGCTCCCAAACCACCCCAGCATTAAATTAAAAATCCAATCACCCCATCTTAAATTGTTAGGCCCCACTATTAAATTGCCCCACCATCACCCCACAAATAGAATAGCACCCAATAATTAACCCCTACCTGCAATTCACCATTAGATTAACAGCCTACCTCCCACATTATATTAAGACCCCCACCACACACACATTATAGGCATACACCGGCCCCTCCCCACACACACATTATGGTCATACACCGACCTCCCCACACACACATTATGGTCATACACCGACCTCCCCCCACACACATATACTATAGTCATACACCGGCCCCTCCCCACACACACATTATTGTCATACACCGACCTCCCCCCACACACATATACTATAGTCATACACCGGCCCCTCCCCACACACACATTATGCTCATACACCGACCTCCCCCCCACACACACATTATTGTCATACACCGGCCCCCACACACACATACTATAGTCATACACCGGCCCCTCCCCACACACACATTATGGTCATACACCGACCTCCCCCCCACACACACATTATTGTCATACACCGGCCCCCACACACACATACTATAGTCATACCCTGTCACACACAAAACATACTATAGTGATACACTGGCCCACACACACACTATAATCATACACTGACCACACACACACATACTATAGTTACACTGTCACACACATACACACTATAATCATACCCTGTCACACACATACTATAGATACCCCGTCACAAAAATCCCCCCCCCCTCCCCTCTCCCCTCTCCCCCTTTAGCTCGGCGGCGCGCTGTGTAGTATCTCCTATCACATGGTGCGTGTCCCATGTGACACATCGCCAGATCCATTCATAGAAGTGGAGGGGAGGAGAGGAGGCCACGCGGCCACCAGGAAGTAAGTGTAGAGCCGGCACCATCGCTCAGCGCACAGATTGTCATGCCGGATTCTGGCATGACAGTCTGTGCGCTGAGCAATGGGGCTGGCCAGCTAGCAACCAGCCCATTTGGCCATCGGCCCTGACTGTGTGTGACTGACAGGCTGCTCTATATCAGCAGTATATACTGTGTGTGACTGACAGGCTGCTCTCTATCAGCGGTATATACTGTGTGTGACTGACAGGCTGCTCTCTATCAGCGGTATATACTGTGTGTGACTGACAGGCTGCTCTCTATCAGCGGTATATACTGTGTGTGACTGACAGGCTGCTCTCTATCACCAGTATATACTGTGTGTGTGACTGACAGGCTGCTCTCTATCACCAGTATATACTGTGTGTGACTGACGGGCTGCTCTCTATCAGCAGTGTGTGTGACTGACAGGCTGCTCTCTATCAGCACTATATACTGTGTGTGACCGACAGGCTGCTCTCTATCAGCAGTATATACTGTGTGTGTGACTGACAGGCTGCTCTCTATCAGCAGTATATACTGTGTGTGTGACTGACAGGCTGCTCTCTATCACCAGTATATACTGTGTGTGACTGACGGGCTGCTCTCTATCAGCGGTATATACTGTGTGTGACTGACAGGCTGCTCTCTATCAGCGGTATATACTGTGTGTGTGACTGACAGGCTGCTCTCTATCAGCAGTATATACTGTGTGTGTGACTGACAGGCTGCTCTCTATCACCAGTATATACTGTGTGTGTGACTGACAGGCTGCTCTCTATCACCAGTATATACTGTGTGTGACTGACGGGCTGCTCTCTATCAGCAGTATATACTGTGTGTGACTGACAGGCTGCTCCCTATCAGCAGTATATACTGTGTGTGACTGACAGGCTGCTCTCTATCAGCAGTATATACTGTGTGTGACTGACAGGCTGCTCCCTATCAGCAGTATATACTGTGTGACTGACAGGCTGCTCTCTATCAGCAGTATATACTGTGTGTGACTGACAGGCTGCTCTCTATCAGCAGTATATACTGTGTGTGACTGACAGGCTGCTCTCTATCAGCGGTATATACTGTGTGTGACTGACAGGCTGCTCTCTATCAGCAGTATATACTGTGTGTGTGACTGACAGGCTGCTCTCTATCAGCGGTATATACTGTGTGTGACCGACAGGCTGCTCTCTATCAGCAGTATATACTGTGTGTGACCGACAGGCTGCTCTCTATCAGCAGTATATACTGTGTGTGACTGACAGGCTGCTCTCTATCAGCAGTATATACTGTGTGTGACTGACGGGCTGCTCTCTATCAGCAGTATATACTGTGTGTGACTGACAGGCTGCTCTCTATCAGCAGTATATACTGTGTGTGACTGACAGGCTGCTCTCTATCAGCAGTATATACTGTGTGTGACTGACAGGCTGCTCTCTATCAGCAGTATATACTGTGTGTGACTGACAGGCTGCTCTCTATCAGCAGTATATACTGTGTGTGACCGACAGGCTGCTCTCTATCAGCAGTATATACTGTGTGTGACTGACGGGTCAAGGGCTGGCAATAAATCCAATAAACCAAGCCGAGGTCAAGGGTCACGGGCAAACAGGAAGGCCGGTAATCACGCCAGAGGTCGGGGTCACAAGAAACACAGGCAGGGTCCAAATCCAGGCAAGAGGTCATACACAGGTAATCAGGCAGAGAATCACAGAATAGGGACAAAGGGCAGAGCAGGTCAGCAAACAGATAGCAGGAAGCTATAACCGGCAGGGAGGCTAAGCCCTCCCTGCCTTAAATACACAGTGTGACCAATCAGAGCCTAGCTCTGAAACTGCCCCCAGCCTATGCCTAATAAATAAATTATACAAATTTAGCCCGCAGGCTAGTTGTGCTTGCGCCCAGCAGGTCTCCTTTGCCGGGACGCGGCGCTCTCTCTTTCAGTGTCCCGACCGTTGCCTAGGCAACGGCCGGGACGAGCCCCAGAAGTGACGTCCCGGTCATCATAGCGACGGCCGGGACGCCTGTGAGAGAGTCGCTGCGCCTGGGCACCGCCGCGGATGGTAACAGTATTCAGTTGTGCCATTTCCAACATCAATGTGTCTGTAGCCACTTAGCTGTAATTAAATCTTTGAGTTGTAATAGTATAATCATCTCTACCATGACTAGCAAAGACGTCCCACTCTGAAATACACTAAACACCTATCGGGAGACTTTCATGGTGTCCCACTACCCGCTCTGACTTACATCTCTACAACCAAATCCATTTCCCGTTCTCCCTAATATCAAATGTGATTCTCAGTTACTTTTCTGAAATCCATAATGTTGCAGACCTTCAGCAAAGCATCAACTATTACTTTCTACTCACATAATTGTGTTTTTAATTATTTCATGATTTGAATGTTGTGATTATCTAGCTGTTTATCCTGGAAAAATTCACTTAAACAAAGTCTACTATTTTATGTTCTTTATAGTTTATTAATTTTAAAAATACTTTTGGCCTCTTAGCGTGGAGCGGGGAGATGTTCCATTTGCTTATGAACAAAGCCTCTTCAGTGCCATTACATTTCCATGGCTACATTTTAACATATGTGGAACCTTAAATCTAGCGTAAGGATGCAGCAATCACCGTTATCATCATCAACTCCAAACCTTGTACCTGGTTTACGCAGAGGCAACATTTACATCTTACACAACACAAATTACAGTGCTGGAGAACAAATTGCCAATCTATTGTATAAAAATGAGTTCATGAAAATGTTAATACTTTAATAATCTAAAATCCATATCATATATTCACAAATTGAGTGACAGTAACCTAATTACAATTCAATAATAATGTTTAACTTCCAACTGGACAGCTCTACAAACTGGATCTGGACACACACAAGAAGCTCAGTGGTTCTCTGATCACAAGCTTCCTCCAGTAGATATTCTCTATAGTGTCAATGTCTTGGTTTTAAACTGATAAATCTAAGACAAGAAGTCACCCTTGTGTGGCAAATATAAAATTCCTATTTGTACATACACATCATAAGAGAAACACCCACCTTGCTGCAAATCCTAAATCTAGATTTCAGACGTATTAAGGTTTTGTACCTCACCTTAGAGCCTGTCCCAGCTGATTCATCCTTTGCAGTATGCTGTAATATAACGATGACTGATAATACAATATAGAGAAGGCTCCTTAGCAAAGGCTGCCACAGTTCTCTGGTATATAATAAGCTTGGAACACCCTGGAATCAGCATATGTGTGTTATATATTCATGTGGGGAAAATGCCGGATACAGTGCTTCAGTGGCCACGGCTCTCCGGTGTATAGTGAACCTGGTTTACATTGAAATCACAGAGTGTATAAATGTCGGGAGAGTGCCCCACACAATTTTTCCGGGTGCTGCAGATCTCCAGTGATCGGTCTTCCAGAATATAATTACCAGCATGTGGTCTCCCCACAGCCAACGTGCAGATCTCTGCCGACAATAATCACTGTGTCCAATATCATGGGTAGCATGAAAACGATATCAATTAGTCCATTCACCTAAATTCCAAGATGATGATTCTCATATTAAAATGCAGTTTTCTGACGCGTTTCATCATAAGGTACAATTTTCTCAGAGCCATCACAAATAGTGTGAAAGGAAAACAATGTCTTAGGCGCTCATATTTCAGAAACTAATCAATAAATATAGATGTAAATTCAAATAAAAAAATTTCAACCCAATCAAAAGCTACTTCCTCTCCAGGGAGCGTTAGATTCATACTTATTAGGGTCCCATGTACAAGACTTTCACCCAAATTACATTGAAACATCTTTGATGTGCAAAGACTGTATGACAAGAGTCCTTACTGTTATTAACCGGTTCCAAACAACTGTTATTTTACAGTGTGTTTAAATGTGATAATATTCATGTTCTTATACATCACAAAAGTGTACTAGTTTCATTTTTTTATATTGTGTGACAGGATGGACCTCCTATGCCACCCTGTCCCTGTGGGCTTACATTGCCACGGTTCCCTTTCTTTCTACCAAATGCGCCCCTCTTGTCGCAGTAGGAGAAGAGGGGCCTAGGGGTGGCCTGTTGCCACAACTAAGCTCCTACACCGGTGCCTAGAACCGGTTCCCTCTGAGTAACTTTCGCTGCTAGTGTTACGAATTGAGTGTGTTGTTTGATAGAAAATTAGCTGCAGAGGATTTGATTACTCGCTTCTTTGAAACAGTGAAGAGAATCCATTCTTCTATCACATTCTTTGTGGCCCCATGGTGTTAGGCTGCCGGTCTGATAACGAACTTGCAGAACAGATGACAGAGGTCTTCACCTATAGCAGCCGCCTTTCCCCTAAAGCAGGGGTGTCCAACCTTTTAGCTTCCCTGGGCCACATTGGAAGACGACGAGTTGGTTTGGGCCGCACATAAGATACACTAACAATAATGATAGCTGATCATCCAAAAAACCATAGAAAAAATAGTTAACATATATATATATATATATGAGAAAAAAAATGAGATATATATATATATATATATATATATATATATCACATAGACAGTACAATCGGTGCGCAGTTAGAAAAGTCAATTTAGTTCTTCCACGTGCTGATAATAGATCTTGTATTCCACGATAATTCAAACACCAGTAGAGTATATTCTACGCGTCCTTCCCTTCTCCCACCCGATCTCCACGGGGGAACAGCAACAATTCTACAATATCAAACAGACAGGGGCGCTTCCATGGTGTATTAACCAAGTGAAATGTTTTATTCAAAACAGTAAAATGCACGTACCAGAATATAAAAGTTTTCAAGCATTGATCATAAAAACAGCAGGCATCAGCTCAGTATAGCTCTTAAAATGTGTCCACAATCACCTCTACGCGTTTCATCACAAGGACTTCATGCACAAGCCCATGTGCATCATAGATTCATCCCACTGTTCTGATAGGTGTAAGATTTTTTCATATATCAGGGCCCTGAAGATAACTCCTAGCAATAGATTAGGATTCCAGCTCTTGTCAAAACTCAATATATGTGAAAAAATCTTACACTTATCAGAACAGTGGGATGAATCTATGATGCACATGGGCTTGTGCATGAAGTCCTTGTGATGAAACGCGTAGAGGTGATTGTGGATACATTCCAAGAGCTATACTGAGCTGATACCTGCTGTTTTTATGATCAATGCTTGAAAACTTTTATATTCTGGTACGTGCATTTTACTGTTTTGAATAAAACATTTCACTTGGTTAATACACCATGGAAGCGCCCCTGTCTGTTTGATATTGTAGTATATATATATATATATATATATCACTTTTTTTTCAAATCCCCCTATACTTAGTTATACTAGGTATAGGGGGAGTTATACTCTAGTTATTATACTATAATCACTTTTTGTATTGTTTCGATGCAATATCAATAAAGTGCATTTAAGCCAGGCATTGTATATCAGGGTGCCCTGACCAGGCCTGCGGTACCTGACATATACACCACTGTGACCCCAAATTGTGACCTGTTTTGATAATTACACCACTATGTTAGTTAAGGGATAACAACTTATAATGGGCCTAAGAGAATAATATATAATGCCCCAATAGTAATACAAGTAGAAGTATGTAGCAGGGAGATAAGGTCCATGATGCTCCAGGACCAGGTGACTTTTATTCACTGGTCAGCGTCCCTTGAAATAATAAAAAAAATCCCCCTTAACTTACCTTTTAATCGGCCTGTTCTCCTGTCCTCTTCTCTTCTCTTCTCCAATTCTGTGCTGCTGATTGTTCTTCTCGCGCGGGTGACTCCTCTGTGCTGCGCTCCGCAATGGATGTTGGGCGTGATGCGACATTCACTGCGAGCACCGCACGGAGGAGGAGACAAGGGAGGGAGCCGGAGTACCAGCCGGAGTACCAGCCGGAGTACCAGCCGGAGTACCAGCTGACGTGACCGCGTGACCGCAAGGTATTTTCTTTTTTTTTTTGCAGGATTTTTTTTTTCCATTAGCAGCGCTGCCCCTTGCCACAAACAAAACTCCTTCTGGGCCACATTTACAGGCGTCGTGGGCTGCATACGGCCCGCGGGTTGGACATCCCTGCCCTAAAGCTTTATGCGCTCACAGGTACTCGGATGCCCCCAGGACGTAACTCCTAGCGTAGTGCAAGTTCGTTAAACAACACCACAGCGGTAGGCCGGAGTAGATGGTAACAGATGGTCAGACGTAAGCCGAGGTCAGCGGTCACAAGCAAGTTGAATGGTCAAATAACACGCCAAAGGGTCAGGGTCACCAGCACGACAGCAGAATTCAAGAACAAGACACTTAGGTCACAACGGCAGGTCCAATAGTAAATGGGCAGAGTATCCACAGGAAAACTGGGACAAAGCAGGAACAGGACAGGAGCAGGTCAGCAACAGACAAAATCCACACTATAACCAGCAGGAAGGCTAAGCCCTCCCTGCCTTAAATACTAATGGTAGCCAATCAGGGCTTTGCCCTGTAATCATCCCCAGGCACTTGATAATTAATGAGGTACTTGTTTAATGAGCCCGCAGAAGTGACGTCCCGGTCGTCATGGAGATGGCCGGGACGCCAGGGAGAGGGGCAGTGGGTCGTGGCAGTGCCTGCAACTGCCGCGGCTCCTAACACATGGGACCTTAACTTAGTGCTCAGCACTCTGATGTCTGACCCTTTTCAACCGCTGCAAGAAGTTTCTCTGAGATGGATGACCGTCGTTTTCCTGGTGACAATTGCAAGCACTGTGGGGCAGGGAACCTTTCCTAATATCAATATAGATACATTCCACATTAGTGAGGGGGTCGTACTGTAAATCAAAGGAAAGAAAACTGAACTTATTGGATTTAGTAAGGAAACGATCCATATATTTATCCAGGACAGCAGAGCAACTCTTTGTGGATCCTGCAGGACCTCGCATAGGGTATGTCCCTTCTGAACAAGTCAGATGGATCAGAGAAGCTATTATACAAGAGGCATGGGTGTAAGGTCCTGGAGATTCTGAGGGCCCACTCGGTACGGTAATAACAACATCTTGGGCAAGAAAGGCTTCAGCGAGAGAGGTTTACAGAGCAGCTGGATGGACCTCTATTCATACCGTCACTGGTCCTCATCAACGGGATGTCTTGTCCTCCATTGACTCTCAGGGTGGGAGATGTCCTCTGCTCAGCCACTAAATACATTGATGATTTTGCAGCATATGTGGCTGGTCTGTTCTTTGTAGCCCTCCATACTGTATTGCTTGGATACATCCCATTGTAATCACTTCTATGGACAATTGTAGAGAAAAAATATGAATTATGCTTACTGTTAATTCTTTCCTCAAACTACACGATGGCAGCTCAGACTCCCACCCATGCTTGTTATGGTTATGTTTTTAGAGAAAGTGTGGGGAGTCACTCAGACATAGAGAAAGAGCTGCCTTATATACCATCCGGGGGCATTTTCTGACCTGTCTCTACCTAACCTGGAAAGGTAACCTTCCCATTGTAATGTCTGCCATGGATACTTACAGGAAAAAGAATTTATGGTAAGCAAAGTTCGTATTTTTCTGTTGTATTAAACATTTGTTCACGATTTGTTTCTTCTCCACCCTCCCAATTTATTTTTGCAATTTAATTTTGTGGCTGGAGCACGTAGAAATAACTTATTGCAGATATTTATTTTAATTAGGGGTGCAGGGCACCACTGTATATCATTGCAAATGTACTGATTTTTGTTTTAATGTATGTATTTCTGAGACAGTACCAGAGGAGGAAATTGGATTTTTGTTGCTTTTGTAAACAAAGCCTCATGCTAATTCTTTTCATGTGAAGTGACCAACATGTCTTTTTAGCCTGAATGGACAGCAGGGAGTCACTACATGTTATCCTGCCTTGTTAAAGTAAAAGAAAACGGCTGAACAATGTAATTTAGGAGATCACAGATTGGTGTAAATTTGGTTAACTTTGCCTTGCATTTAAATCCACATTTGGAGAACATATTGCATCCTGATACTAAATAATTACGTAATATTTCAGTCTTTGCGGAGTCATCTAGGATCAGGGGGCGGTGTTACACCCTGCTAACGTGTCAGAATGTGTATAAAAGGAGCACTGTTTGACCATGTAATGTATCATCATTCCATCTGTAACTTCTGGAAAGATCACTAGTATCACAAACTGGCATCTAACTGTCCTTATTTGGCCTACATGAGCAATAAAAACATCATTGCTTCAAAATCCTGCTTTGACTACTACTTACCTGTGCTGTAAATCCTGTGTCCTAGATATTAGACCAAATATAATCCGTTATCCAGCTGTTCTGAGGTTGGACCCAGCATCCAATACCACCGCTCTGCCCGCTACCTGCAGCTCTGGCCAGTGTGATAGGCCAGGGGGGATCCATCCACAGCTCCCTGATCTATAGGAAGAGGTCAGGTGCACCAGCCCAGGTATATCAGCATCAGTTACCCAGAAGGAAGTGGTCCTATGTCCTAGGTGCCGGTGAAGGAGCCTAGTGGTGGCAGCAGGCCCCAGCTACTGCAGTTAGAGGGCACAATTTGGGATAAAGAAAGGAGACAGAGGCAAGACAAGCCCAGCCAGACCCCAGCAACAACGGGCAGGGGGGCATAGGAGGTCCATCCTGTCACAAATATGCAACCAAATTGTTTTAAACAAAATGTGCTTTATAAGAGGACACACAGTTACAAGGGATGTCCACCCAAGCAGGGTGACTATGAGAAAGGCAGGTATGAAGGACCCACAGTACATTAACCCAGCAAAAACTTTTCCAGGTCTCATCACTGAAACGGAAGGTAAGTAGGTTCAAAGGAAATTTGAGGAATAGTTACTTCACAGAAAGGGTAGTGGATAAGTGGAATAGCCTCCATCAGAGGTGGTAGAGCATAATACAGAACAGCAGTGTAAACATGCTTGGGATAGACATAAGGATATCCTTACGAAGAACTAAGGATCAAATAGGGTTAGAGGTTACCATAGGTTAATATATGGGCAGACTAGTTGGGCCAAGCGGTTCTTATCTGCCGTTAAATTCTATGTTGCCAGATCCAGGTCTCGGCATTAGTGACACCCTGTCACGGAAAGACTTTGGGCCTACTCTGCACATTGCAGGTACATTGCAACATACCAGGTTGTATTGGAGGGGGAGGTAAATTTAAAATGTGGGGAGAGATTTATATTGGGGTAGAGAATGTCCTAGATCAACTTTAAATTTCCGTGTAAAAATAAAGCTATCAAGTATTTGTGTGCTACATGAAAAAACAGCAAGTATTATAAATAATAAATAAATAAAGCAAAATAATAAATTGAGCTGCACCCCTTGTACTGTAACATGGTTTGTGCTCCGTCATGACTCAGGCGTGCACTAGATCTAGTTCCCCCCTAGTGACATCCTGCCATGGAAAAGTTTTAACGTGTCCTAGATTTTTTACAGGCTCCCACAGGATATAATCTGGCTTAGAGTCTGGCTTCAGGGGGTCATCACATTACTAAAAATGTGCAGATGATACAAACATAAAACCTGAACTTTTGGTGGACTTGTCCGGTTGTTGAACATTTTTGCACAATTAGTTGTGATCCTCCGTTGACATTGTCGCTACCGTTCACAAATCTACTACTTCCGTTTAATATTTAGCACAAACCATTTACCCCAGTTCACCTGGTTAGGTCGTATATGCTGTTTTGACTATTATCATAAAATTCTTAAAGTGTATAAATGTCAAACATTGCTAAAGTGTCCCCACTACTGATTGCATTCCCCGTCTGTAAACCGAGAAGATATGCAACATAGAATTTAAATGAATACCGCACTGCAAAATGTACACCACGTTACTAATCATCCATATTACTTTACTGCTCGCTAGACACAGTTCACAGTGTGAGAGCATTAGAAATCTCATCGGTCTAGAAATGGCTGCAGCCAATCAGAGCATCAGAAAGCACGTAGGACTAGAAATGGCTACAGCCAATCAGAGCATCAGAAATCTCGTAGGACTAGAAATAGCTGCAGCCAATCAGAGCATCAGAAAGCTTGGAGGACTAGAAATGGGTGTAGCCAATCAGAGCATCAGAAAGCTCGTAGGACTAGAAATAGCTGCAGCCAATCAGAGCATAAAGAAAGGTCATAAGTATCATTGGTACAATTAAAATCCTCTAAGTATCTTCCAGTCCTGGCAGATGATTCATTTACATAGGAGAGATCTCCTCTGTCCTCTTCAATGAAGGTGGTACGTGCAGCGGAGAACCAGGCCTTAGTCCTAGGTTGTTGATATGCATTGCATGTTACTGCTGGGTTCTTTTTTGTACATTTCCTTTAGACTTGATCTCTTCATCCTCCATGTACATTTAAGTGCTGAACTTATGATGTTTGTTTATATTAATTTAATCTAGTTCACCTTCCCTAATGGGGACTTTTTGGTTTTTTTTCTGCCAGGATGTTTTGTTGTTCTTGAAAAACTTTTCAATAAAAATACGCGATTAACAAAAAAAAAGAAATCTCATAGGCAAAACCGACCTCTAGCCAACAGGAGCATTAGATAGCTCATAGGGCGAGATCCACCTGTAGCCAACCGGCGCATTAGATAGCTCATAGGGTGAGACCCACCTGTAGCCAACCGGAGCATTAGAAAGCTCATAGGGCGAGACCCACCTGTAGCCAACCGGAACATTAGATAGCTCATAGGGTGAGACCCACCTGTACCCAACCAGAGCATTAGATAGCTCATAGGGCGAGATCCACCTGTACCCAACCGGAGCATTAGATAGCTCATAGGGCGAGACCAACCTGTAGCCAACCGGAACATTAGAAAGCTCATAGGGCGAGACCCACCTGTAGCCAACCGGAACATTAGATAGCTCATAGGGTGAGACCCACCTGTACCCAACCGGAGCATTAGATAGCTCATAGGGCGAGATCCACCTGTAGCCAACCGGAGCATTAGATAGCTCATAGGGCGAGACCCACCTGTAGCCAACCGGAGCATTAGATAGCTCATAGGGTGAGACCCACCTGTAGCCAACCGGAACATTAGAAAGCTCATAGGGCGAGACCAACCTGTAGCCAACCGGAACATTAGATAGCTCATAGGGTGAGACCCACCTGTACCCAACCAGAACATTAGATAGCTCATAGGGTGAGACCCACCTGTACCCAACCAGAGCATTAGATGGCTCATAGGGCGAGACCAACCTGTAGCCAACCGGAGCATTAGATAGCTCATAGGGTGAGACCCACTTGTAGCCAACCGGAACATTAGAAAGCTCATAGGGCGAGACCAACCTGTAGCCAACCGGAACATTAGATAGCTCATAGGGTGAGACCCACCTGTACCCAACCAGAACATTAGATAGCTCATAGGGCGAGACCAACCTGTAGCCAACAGGAGCATTAGATGACTCATAGGACGAGACCCACCTCTAGCCAACCGGAGCATTAGATGGCTCATAGGGCGAGACCCACCTCTAGCCAACCGAAGCATTATATAGCTCACAGGGCGAGACCCACCTGTAGCCCACAGGAGCATTAGATAGCTCACAGGGCGAGACCCACCTGTAGCCCACAGGAGCATTATATAGCTCACAGGGCGAGACCCACCTGTAGCCCACAGGAGCATTATATAGCTCACAGGGCGAGACCCACCTGTAGCCCACAGGAGCATTAGATAGCTCACAGGGCGAGACCCACCTGTAGCCAACTGGAGCATTAGAAAGCTCACAGGGCGAGACCCACCTGTAGCCAACAGGAGCATTAGAAAGCTCATAGGGCAAGACCCACCTGAGCATTAGATAGCTCACAGGGCGAGACCCACCTGTAGCCAACAGGAGTATTAGATAGCTCACAGGGCGAGACCCACCTGTAGCCAACAGGAGCATTAGAAAGCTCATAGGGCAAGACCCACCTGAGCATTAGATAGCTCACAGGGCGAGACCCACGTGTAGCCAACAGGAGCATTAGAGCTGCTGCTGTTTTTCAGGGGTGAGGGAAGTGCCACTGATTCTCCTTATGGTGGGCTCATGGACAATTAGGCAGCACAAGAGAGTGCTGTACATCGAGCTTCTCTGGAACATGCTGGATTATTCTAAACCATTCTTGTCATTTTCAGGATGACCACTCGATTGTAGAATAACAATAGTGTTGGCTGGTTTATACAGACAATGATGTTAGGCAAATGGAAATGGTTTTATAATCATTCCCAGCATTATAGCAAACAATAGTTTTTCATGATCCACTTCCAGCACATGGCTCGGTGAGCAGATGGTGACAACCAGTTTACAGGGTGGGAGTTATAATGAAGAGTCCCTCGATTGTCATCTCATTGATTGGGAGAATTATCCCGATGATCCTAGACTCACATACTTCAAAAATGACAGCGAATGTTGGATTCATGCGTTTAATAGTCATGAAAAGTACAGAAAGATAAGTGTAAGGAGGATGATGACAGAAGGAGAGATATAGACTGGTGGGAGCAGTGGGAACAGCTGATTTAGAGAACCCACAAACACAAGAACCATGACAGATATCATGAATGACAGACAGAAGTTACTACTCCGAGTAGGAACAATGTGTAGTCTACCGCTGCTGAACTAAAGATGGCGTCTGCAGAAAGCGAGACCTGGACCTCACTGTGTATGCCCGAACCCATATTTTTGTATTTAAAGAGGACTCAACACTTTCCTATTCATACAATTATGCATTACAGCACTATTATTATTACATTAGTATTTGGGTCTTCGGGTAGTCATCTTGTTTGGTTTATTCTCTTATTGGGCTCTTAGATTTCTCTGAGCAGAACAAGCATTCGTCATATTATGGCTCTAGCACTTCAGTTATTGAGAAGACCTACAATTATATTGCTCTTTAGAACGCTGTTTGTAACGTCTAGTAGAAACGCCGGAGGTTTAATGCAATCTCCTAACGATACAAAGATGTCAACCACTGACCGTCTTCCTTACACCGTGCACTATATGGAAAGTTGTAAAACAAAACTCTGACACTGGTTAGCTGTGATTTCATTTAATGTAAACAGGTTGTATATTACTGGAAGATAATTGATCACGTCGATCTGTAAACATAGCAAGATATGAGCTCTACATTCTCCATACAAGCGGGTGGATCAGATACTATAGATTGGTGCAGAGAAAAAGACCAGTCAGTCTCCTCATACAAAATCATTTATCATAAATCAATGAGTTTTTATATATATTTATATATGTACATCTTCAACTAACCCTAATTTGGCAGTTCTGAAGATAGAAACCATACACAACGTCTGGCCCAGGCGCACTGTAGTCATGACGAGATGCCCAGGGTGTGATCACCCGCCACACCCCGTACAATCTAGTAACACCCGCTGTATACCATCATATAACATGCACATCTGCCAGTACACCCTCATACAACGTTGGCCCCTCAGTCAATGTTGGCAGAATGCGGGAAAGTGGCGGCATAAAAGGTGTTTCCCTGCGCCCCATGTATCCTGGACGTAAACAAGCTTATTACACTGTATACAGCCTCTGAGGGGGGAGGAAAGATTCGGCATCTAATAAAGAATGTGGTTCATTTGGTCTTATGATGGCACCGGTCATTAGATAATGGAAACAAGGATATGTGAGATATATATTAACCCATCGAGGTCCTCATCTTCTAGAAGGAATACCGAAGATCCACCGTTCATTCATTGAACAGCAGATGGTGCCAACTTGTGAATAGTTAAATTAATTAGAAGTATTGGGGGCACCCCTGGCTGCTCCCAATCTGTGCAAATCTCAGAATTATAAGTGCAAGCTGAGCGCTACATATAAGTATTAGTGTTGGCAGCGGTAGCCGATCTCCTCTCTTTCTGCTGGTGTATAACTCCATATAAAGCATCGGCCTCAGATCTTCTCCGAGTCTCACAAGTCGTCATCACCGATGCCCTCGAAGGCGTAGTTCCCGTGGAAGTCCTCTGCACTCATGTCATTGGTGGAGTTGCTGATTCCTCGGAGACTGACTGAGCTTAGCTTACTCTGCGGACACAAGGGCAGAAAGTTACAACACTACGGTACCAGAAAAGCATCCTGCCAGTAGACTGATACAAGGAGGATAAATCTGCTCAGTAAGTAGTATGGTGTTATAAAAGGCAGAACATGCCTGTGCTGTCCCAGAACTTATATTTATTCAGGGGCAGCCGGATGCCAGATACGACAGTGGTGGTGACTGAACATTAATGTGACATTATGAGGTGAGACCACGTCTTCAATCCACTGTTACTACAGAAAATTATTAATTGTGGATTCAATCAGCAAACGAACAATAGTGTTTCAGAATAGGTCATGTTATCCGCAGGTAGTATAGGGTACCGGGCGCCAGCAGGCGGTACAGACTGGCGAGTACGGCGGCACCCTTCCCCCAATGTGAGATAAGTGGAGCATCGCTAGCACTCGCCTAACGTCACTGCGCGGGATCTATGTCCTGAATGTTGGTGTCACGACTGTTACTTATAGTGGACGGAGCTGAAAGGGTAACACCGGAAATGCTGATATTGCAGCACATGGGACACTTTACAGTTTTTTGGGGGTTTTGTTTTTGCAGCAGACGAGACAGAATATCCTCTCTACGTAATCATGAGAATATAATAATTTACACATCAGGAGCCAAGCTTGGCCTGGAAGGACTGACACGGAAACTCACTGATAACTTGACGGGCTCCCTGTTCGAGTCAGGGGAATCCTGTGAAGAAATAAAAAATAAATTTATATTGAGAAATGTCTTAGACACATGGAGGAGGAGCCGGGGGAGTCTCTGGCGCAGAGCAAGACACGGGGAGGAGGAGCCGGGGGAGTCTCTGGCGCAGAGCAAAACACATGGAGGAGGAGCCGGGGGAGTCTCTGGCGCAGAGCAAGACACGGGGAGGAGGAGCCGGGGGAGTCTCTGGCGCAGAGCAAGACACATGGAGGAGGAGCCGGGGGAGTCTCTGGCGCAGAGCAAGACACGGGGAGGAGGAGCCGGGGGAGTCTCTGGCGCAGAGCAAGACACGGGGAGGAGAAGCCGGGGGAGTCTCTGGCGCAGAGCAAGACACGGGGAGGAGGAGCCGGGGGAGTCTCTGGCGCAGAGCAAGACACATGGAGGAGGAGCCGGGGGAGTCTCTGGCGCAGAGCAAGACACGGGGAGGAGGAGCCGGGGGAGTCTCTGGCGCAGAGCAAGACACGGGGAGGAGGAGTCGGGGGAGTCTCTGGCGCAGAGCAAGACACGGGGAGGAGGAGCCGGGGGAGTCTCTGGCGCAGAGCAAGACACGGGGAGGAGGAGCCGGGGGAGTCTCTGGCGCAGAGCAAGACACGGGGAGGAGGAGCCGGGGGAGTCTCTGGCGCAGAGCAAGACACGGGGAGGAGGAGCCGGGGGAGTCTCTGGCGCAGAGCAAGACACGGGGAGGAGGAGCCGGGGGAGTATCTGGCGCAGAGCAAGACACGGGGAGGAGGAGCCGGGGGAGTCTCTGGCGCAGAGCAAGACACATGGAGGAGGAGCCGGGGGAGTCTCTGGCGCAGAGCAAGACACATGGAGGAGGAGCCGGGGGAGTCTCTGGCGCAGAGCAAGACACGGGGAGGAGGAGCCGGGGGAGTCTCTGGCGCAGAGCAAGACACGGGGAGGAGGAGTCGGGGGAGTCTCTGGCGCAGAGCAAGACACGGGGAGGAGGAGCCGGGGGAGTCTCTGGCGCAGAGCAAGACACGGGGAGGAGGAGCCGGGGGAGTCTCTGGCGCAGAGCAAGACACGGGGAGGAGGAGGCGGGGGAGTCTCTGGCGCAGAGCAAGACACGGGGAGGAGGAGCCGGGGGAGTCTCTGGCGCAGAGCAAGACACGGGGAGGAGGAGCCGGGGGAGTATCTGGCGCAGAGCAAGACACGGGGAGGAGGAGCCGGGGGAGACTCTGGCGCAGAGCAAGACACGGGGAGGAGGAGCCGGGGGAGTCTCTGGCGCAGAGCAAGACACGGGGAGGAGGAGCCGGGGGAGTCTCTGGCGCAGAGCAAGACACATGGAGGAGGAGCCGGGGGAGTCTCTGGCGCAGAGCAAGACACGGGGAGGAGGAGCCGGGGGAGACTCTGGCGCAGAGCAAGACACGGGGAGGAGGAGCCGGGGGAGTCTCTGGCGCAGAGCAAGACACGGGGAGGAGGAGCCGGGGGAGACTCTGGCGCAGAGCAAGACACGGGGAGGAGGAGCCGGGGGAGTCTCTGGCGCAGAGCAAGACACGGGGAGGAGGAGTCGGGGGAGTCTCTGGCGCAGAGCAAGACACGGGGAGGAGGAGCCGGGGGAGTCTCTGGCGCAGAGCAAGACACGGGGAGGAGGAGCCGGGGGAGTCTCTGGCGCAGAGCAAGACACGGGGAGGAGGAGCCGGGGGAGACTCTGGCGCAGAGCAAGACACGGGGAGGAGGAGCCGGGGGAGTCTCTGGCGCAGAGCAAGACACGGGGAGGAGGAGCCGGGGGAGTCTCTGGCGCAGAGCAAGACACATGGAGGAGGAGCCGGGGGAGTCTCTGACACGGGGAGGAGGAGCCGGGGGAGTCTCTCGCGCAGAGGAAAACACGGGGAGGAGATACAAAGAGATACAATAACATAACCCTCCTCACCAGAAGAGGGGGTGACTTCACTGCTTGCTGACTGTCTGATCGCCGGACCAAGCATGACTGCCTCTTCCGCAACATCTGTCAATGATTGAAAGATTAGAGAAAAGAGAGAGCCAGCCACTCTCTTGCCATGCACAGCACAGAACACCCCCTATCTTGTACACAGTAGAGATGTTCTAGTACATAAGAGTGCTCGTTTCGGTACATAGCACAAAGACGGACTCCTGCCCCACTTTTCACACACAGAGCTATCCACTCCTCCCCGCATTACGGTAAAGAGCCACCCACTTTCCCATAATATCGCAGAACTCAACCTACTGGCCAAGCACGGCACCGAGCACACAAACAGCCCCCTTCATCCTGCACTGCACCGAGCACAAACACCTCCCCCTGCATCCTGCACACACACCTCCCCCTGCATCCTGCACGGCACCGAGCACACACCTCCCCCTGCATCCTGCACGGCACCAAGCACACACACCTCCCCCTGCTCCCTGAACATGGCACCGAGCACACACACCTCCCCCTGCATCCTGCACAGCACAGAGCTCACACACCTCCCCCTGCATCCTGCACAGCACAGAGCACACACAGCTCCCCCTGCATCCTGCACGGCACCGAGCACAAACACCTCCCCCTGCATCCTGCACGCCACCGAGCACACACCTCCCCCTGCATCCTGCACAGCACAGAGCACACACAGCTCCCCCTGCATCCTGCACGGCACCGAGCACAAACACCTCCCCCTGCATCCTGCACACACACCTCCCCCTGCATCCTGCACGGCACAGAGCACACACAGCTCCCCCTGCATCCTGCACGGCACAGAGCACACACAGTTCCCCCTGCATCCTGCACGGCACTGAGCACACACAGCTCCCCCTGCTCCCTGAACATGGCACCGAGCGCACACACCTCCCCCTGCATCCTGCACGGCACCGAGCACACACAGCTCCCCCTGCATCCTGCACGGCACCGAGCACACACACCTCCCCCTGCTCCCTGAACACAGCACCGAACACACACACCTCCCCTTGCATCCTGCACGGCACCGAGCACACACACCTCCCCCTGCATCCTGCACGGCACCGAGCACACACACCTCCCCCTGCTCCCTGAACATGGCACCGAGCACACACACCTCCCCTTGCATCCTGCACGGCACAGAGCACACACACCTCCCCCTGCATCCTGCACGGCACCGAGCACACACACCTCCCCCTGCTCCCTGAACACGGCACCGAGCACACACACCTCCCCTTGCATCCTGCACGGCACCGAGCACACACACCTCCCCCTGCATCCTGCACGGCACCGAGCACACACACCTCCCCCTGCTCCCTGAACATGGCACCGAGCACACACACCTCCCCCTGCATCCTGCACGGCACCGAGCACACACAGCTCCCCCCGCTCCCTGAATGTGGCACCGAGCACACACACCTCCCCCTGCTCCCTGAACGTGGCACCGAGCACACACACCTCCCCCTGCATCCTGCACAGCACAGAGCACACACACCTCCCCCTGCTCCCTGAACATGGCACCGAGCGCACACACCTCCCCCTGCAAGGCACCGAGCGCACACACAGCTCCCCCCGCTCCCTGAACATGGCACCGAGCACACACAGCTCCCCCTGCATCCTGCATCGAGCACACACAGCTCCCCCTGTATCGGGCACAGTGCACTCGCCCCCTGCATACTATGTGTGGCACAGAGCACACACACCTCCCCCTGCATCCTGCACGGCACCGAGCACACACACAGCTCCCCCTGCTCCCTGAACATGGCACCGAGCACACACACCTCCCCCTGCATCCTGCACGGCACTGAGCACACACAGCTCCCCCTGCTCCCTGAACATGGCACCGAGCACACACACCTCCCCCTGCTCCCTGAACGTGGCACCGAGCACACACACCTCCCCCTGCATCCTGCACGGCACCGAGCACACACAGCTCCCCCTGCATCCTGCACGGCACCGAGCACACACAGCTCCCCCTGCTCCCTGAACATGGCACCGAGCACACACACCTCCCCCTGCTCCCTGAACGTGGCACCGAGCACACACACCTCCCCCTGCATCCTGCACTGCACCGAGCACACACACCTCCCCCTGCATCCTGCACGGCACCGAGCACACACAGCTCCCCCTGCTCCCTGAACATGGCACCGAGCACACACACCTCCACCTGCTCCCTGAACGTGGCACCGAGCACACACACCTCCCCCTGCATCCTGCACGGCACCGAGCACACACACCTCCCCCTGCTCCCTGAACGTGGCACCGAGCACACACAGCTCCCCCTGCATCCTGCACGGCACCGAGCACACACACCTCCCCCTGCTCCCTGAACGTGGCACCGAGCACACACACCTCCCCCTGCATCCTGCACGGCACCGAGCACACACACCTCCCCCTGCTCCCTGAACATGGCACCGAGCACACACACCTCCCCCTGCATCCTGCACGGCACCGAGCACACACAGCTCCCCCCGCTCCCTGAACGTGGCACCGAGCACACACACCTCCCCCTGCTCCCTGAACGTGGCACCGAGCACACACACCTCCCCCTGCATCCTGCACAGCACAGAGCACACACACCTCCCCCTGCTCCCTGCACGTGGCACCGAGCACACACAGCTCCCCCTGCTCCCTGAACATGGCACCGAGCGCACACACCTCCCCCTGCACGGCACCGAGCGCACACACAGCTCCCCCCGCTCCCTGAACATGGCACCGAGCGCACACACCTCCCCCTGCACGGCACCGAGCGCACACACAGCTCCCCCCGCTCCCTGAACATGGCACCGAGCACACACAGCTCCCCCTGCATCCTGCATCGAGCACACACAGCTCCCCCTGTATCGGGCACAGTGCACTCGCCCCCTGCATACTATGTGTGGCACAGAGCACACACACCTCCCCCTGCATCCTGCACGGCACCGAGCACACACACAGCTCCCCCTGCTCCCTGAACATGGCACCGAGCACACACACCTCCCCCTGCATCCTGCACGGCACTGAGCACACACAGCTCCCCCTGCTCCCTGAACATGGCACCGAGCACACACACCTCCCCTTGCATCCTGCACGGCACCGAGCACACACAGCTCCCCCTGCTCCCTGAACATGGCACCGAGCACACACACCTCCCCCTGCTCCCTGAACGTGGCACCGAGCACACACACCTCCCCCTGCATCCTGCACGGCACCGAGCACACACACCTCCCCCTGCTCCCTGAACGTGGCACCGAGCACACACAGCTCCCCCTGCATCCTGCACTGAGCACACACAGCTCCCCCTGCTCCCTGAACGTGGCACCGAGCACACACAGCTCCCCCTGCATCCTGCACGGCACCGAGCACACACACCTCCCCCTGCATCCTGCACGGCACCGAGCACACAAAGCTCCCCCTGCTCCCTGAACATGGCACCGAGCACACACACCTCCCCCTGCTCCCTGAACGTGGCACCGAGCACACACACCTCCCCCTGCATCCTGCACGGCACCGAGCACACACACCTCCCCCTGCTCCCTGAACGTGGCACCGAGCACACACAGCTCCCCCTGCATCCTGCACTGCACCGAGCACACACAGCTCCCCCTGCTCCCTGAACGTGGCACAGAGCACACACAGCTCCCCCTGCATCCTGCACGGCACCGAGCACACACACCTCCCCCTGCATCCTGCACAGCACAGAGCACACACAGCTCCCCCTGCATCCTGCACACACAGCTCCCCCTGCTCCCTGCACGTGGCACCGAGCACACACACCTCCCCCTGCACGGCACCGAGCGCACACACAGCTCCCCCCGCTCCCTGAACATGGCACCGAGCACACACACCTCCCCCCGCATCCTGCACAGCACAGAGCACACACACCTCCCCCCGCATCCTGCACGGCACCGAGCGCACACACCTCCCCCTGCATCCTGCACACACAGCTCCCCCTGCATCCTGCACACACAGCTCCCCCTGCATCCTGCATCGAGCACACACAGCTCCCCCTGCTCCCTGAACATGGCACCGAGCACACACACCTCCCCCTGCTCCCTGAACGTGGCACCGAGCACACACAGCTCCCCCTGCATCCTGCACTGCACCGAGCACACACAGCTCCCCCTGCTCCCTGAACGTGGCACCGAGCACACACAGCTCCCCCTGCATCCTGCACTGCACCGAGCACACACAGCTCCCCCTGCTCCCTGAACATGGCACCGAGCACACACACCTCCCCCTGCTCCCTGAACGTGGCACCGAGCACACACAGCTCCCCCTGCATCCTGCACTGCACCGAGCACACACAGCTCCCCCTGCATCCTGCACTGCACCGAGCACACACAGCTCCCCCTGCATCCTGCACTGCACCGAGCACACACACCTCCCCCTGCTCCCTGAACATGGCACCGAGCACACACACCTCCCCCTGCATCCTGCATCGAGCACACACAGCTCCCCCTGCATCCTGCATCGAGCACACACACCTCCTCCTGTATCGGGCACAGTGCACTCGCCCCCTGCATACTATGTGTGGCACAGAGCACCCCACCTCACCCCCTGCATTACCTTTTTCATTGTACCTCCAGACTTCTTCACCATGAGCTCATCCACCATGGACTGCAGGCATATACTCATCATTATGGCCTGATGAGTAAAAGTTGAGCAGTTACTTATCAGACGCAGTATATGAAAGATTTGTTCTCTGGGGCCTGTATAGGTGTGGTCAGTTTAGGTTACAAAATCACATCTGCACCCCAACATGTGGGAGAACCCTAAACTAAGTTATATAGAAATAGCAGGATCATCAATATACATATCTATATCTGACCTCAGCTTCAGGGCCCATCCTGCATTCCGAGAGGAACAAGAGCTTTTATCTAGTCAGGGGTACTGAAGCCACACAACAACAAAACTGCTCATTATCTACATGACTGAAGGGCTGTGTAAAGGCCTTCCTCACCTGTGGGCTGGAGATGGTGATCCACTGGAGCCGGTCCTTACTCATCAGATATTCAAAGGCCAATTCCAGTCGGGCCTCCGTCTTGTTGGGGCTTCCTGTGCTATTACCGAGTGGAACCTGTATACAAGTATCTCAAATATGAGTCCTACAAAAACTCTAGCTGTTTGCTACAAATAGTTTATTCCCTCCAACTATCTACTGCATATTACCTGTATAGAACCTACATTATATGGTCCTCACGTCCTATAGCACCTGTACAGAACCTACGTTATATGGTCCTCACGTCCTATAGCACCTGGACAGAACCTACGTTATATGATCCTCAATTCCTATAGCACCTGTACAGAACCTACGTTATATGGTCCTCACGTCCTATAGCACCTGTACAGAACCTACGTTATATGGTCCTCACGTCCTACAGCACCTGTACAGAACCTACATTATATGGTCCTCACGTCCTATAGCACCTGTACAGAACCTACGTTATATGGTCCTCACGTCCTATAGCACCTGGACAGAACCTACGTTATATGGTCCTCACATCCTATAGCACCTGTACAGAACCTACGTTATATGATCCTCACGTCCTATAGCACCTGGACAGAACCTACGTTATATGATCCTCACGTCCTATAGCACCTGTACAGAACCTACGTTATATGATCCTCACGTCCTATAGCACCTGGACAGAACCTACGTTATATGATCCTCACGTCCTATAGCACCTGTACAGAACCTACGTTATATGATCCTCACGTCCTATAGCACCTGTACAGAACCTACGTTATATGGTCCTCACGTCCATTTACAAGGTCGGATCTTCCTAGCAGGGAACCCTTTACCACTCTAGTCTGGAAATAGAATGGATATAAGTACTATACACCAGTGCCGCAACGAGGGTGGTGCGGGCGGTGCCGTCGCCCAGGGCGCAAAGCCAAGGGGGCGCAGCAGCCGCCCGCTACCTGCCTTCAGCCCTTAAGTTCCGCTTAAGGGCTGAAGAGAGAGATTTTAACTTACCAGAGTTTGATGATTCAGCCATTAAGTTCCGCCGTGGAACGCATATGTGTTCCAAATGCTGAACTTCTTGTCAGTGGAACGCACATGCATTCCACAGCGGAACTTAACGGCTGAAGCATCAAACTCTGGTAAGTTAAAATCTCTCTCTCTTTCTCTCCTCCTACCTCCCCCCCTCCTTAGATGGAGGGCGCCGGTGCCCTGTCTCGCCCAGGGCACCAAAATGTATAGTTACGGCACTGCTATACACACAGCCTACTGACAATGGCCTGTGCTGTATAAGACTGGAAAGGCATGATGGGACCTGTAGTTCTACAAAGATTTACTCTAGTCATATGACTGTTGGCTCCATCTTCACATTTCCTCTTTGCATGTGCTATCTCTGTTACCCTACAGCTTACACAGACACATGTACATTATTATTAATGTGGAACTGCATGTCTGCTGGGACTTATAGTTCCACAGCTGAAGACACACAGGATGTTTATACACAGAAACATAGAAGAACCACTTGGTCCATCTAGTCTGCCTATTGTTTAACCTGTGGAAACCTCAAACCTTATTTAATCCTTTGTAAGGATATCCTTATGTCTATCCCAAGCATGTTTAAATTACTCTACTGTATTATCCTCTACCACCTCTGATGGAGGCTATTCCACTTATCCACTACCCTTTCTCTAATGTAGTTTATCCTCACATTTCCTCTGAACCTACTTCCCCCCAGTGTCAGTACATGTCCTCGTGTTCTAATACTTCTCTTCCCCCCAGTGTCAGTACATGTCCTCATGTTCTAATACTTCTCTTCCTCCCAGTGTCAGTACATGTCCTTGTGTTCTAATACTTCTCTTCCTCCCAGTGTCAGTACATGTCCTCGTGTTCTAATACTTCTCTTCCTCCCAGTGTCAGTACATGTCCTTGTGTTCTAATACTTCTCTTCCTCCCAGTGTCAGTACATGTCCTTGTGTTCTAATACTTCTCTTCCCCCCAGTGTCAGTACATGTCCTCGTGTTCTAATACTTCTCTTCCTCCCAGTGTCAGTACATGTCCTTGTGTTCTAATACTTCTCTTCCTCCCAGTGTCAGTACATGTCCTCATGTTCTAATACTTCTCTTCCTCCCAGTGTCAGTACATGTCCTTGTGTTCTAATACTTCTCTTCCCCCCAGTGTCAGTACATGTCCTTGTGTTCTAATACTTCTCTTCCCCCCAGTGTCAGTACATGTCCTCGTGTTCTAATACTTCTCTTCCCCCCAGTGTCAGTACATGTCCTCATGTTCTAATACTTCTCTTCCCCCCAGTGTCAGTACATGTCCTCATGTTCTAATACTTCTCTTCCCCCCCAGTGTCAGTACATGTCCTCGTGTTCTAATACTTCTCTTCCCCTCAGTGTCAGTACATGTCCTCGTGTTCTAATACTTCTCTTCCCTCCAGTGTCAGTACATGTCCTCGTGTTCTAATACTTCTCTTCCCCCCAGTGTCAGTACATGTCCTCATGTTCTAATACTTCTCTTCCCCCCAGTGTCAGTACATGTCCTCATGTTCTAATACTTCTCTTCCCCCCAGTGTCAGTACATGTCCTCGTGTTCTAATACTTCTCTTCCCCCCAGTGTCAGTACATGTCCTCGTGTTCTAATACTTCTCTTCCCCCCCAGTGTCAGTACATGTCCTCGTGTTCTAATACTTCTCTTCCCCCCCAGTGTCAGTACATGTCCTCGTGTTCTAATACTTCTCTTCCCCCCAGTGTCAGTACATGTCCTCGTGTTCTAATACTTCTCTTCCCCCCAGTGTCAGTACATGTCCTCGTGTTCTAATACTTCTCTTCCCCCCAGTGTCAGTGCATGTCCTCGTGTTCTAATACTTCTCTTCCCCCAGTGTCAGTACATGTCCTCGTGTTCTAATACTTCTCTTCCCCCCAGTGTCAGTACATGTCCTCGTGTTCTAATACTTCTCTTCCCTCCAGTGTCAGTACATGTCCTCGTGTTCTAATACTTCTCTTCCCCCCAGTGTCAGTGCATGTCCTCGTGTTCTAATACTTCTCTTCCCCCCAGTGTCAGTACATGTCCTCGTGTTCTAATACTTCTCTTCCCTCCAGTGTCAGTGCATGTCCTCGTGTTCTAATACTTCTCTTCCCCCCCAGTGTCAGTACATGTCCTCGTGTTCTAATACTTCTCTTCCCCCCAGTGTCAGTGCATGTCCTCGTGTTCTAATACTTCTCTTCCCCCCAGTGTCAGTACATGTCCTCGTGTTCTAATACTTCTCTTCCCCCCCAGTGTCAGTACATGTCCTCGTGTTCTAATACTTCTCTTCCCCCCCAGTGTCAGTACATGTCCTCGTGTTCTAATACTTCTCTTCCCCCCAGTGTCAGTACATGTCCTCGTGTTCTAATACTTCTCTTCCCCCCAGTGTCAGTGCATGTCCTCGTGTTCTAGTACTTCTCTTCCCCCCAGTGTCAGTACATGTCCTCGTGTTCTAATACTTCTCTTCCCCCCAGTGTCAGTACATGTCCTCGTGTTCTAATACTTCTCTTCCCCCCAGTGTCAGTACATGTCCTCGTGTTCTAGTACTTCTCTTCCCCCCAGTGTCAGTACATGTCCTCGTGTTCTAATACTTCTCTTCCCTCCAGTGTCAGTACATGTCCTCGTGTTCTAGTACTTCTCTTCCCCCCAGTGTCAGTACATGTCCTCGTGTTCTAATACTTCTCTTCCCCCCAGTGTCAGTACATGTCCTCGTGTTCTAATACTTCTCTTCCCCCCCAGTGTCAGTACATGTCCTCGTGTTCTAATACTTCTCTTCCCCCCCGTGTCAGTACATGTCCTCGTGTTCTAATACTTCTCTTCCCCCCAGTGTCAGTACATGTCCTCGTGTTCTAATACTTCTCTTCCCTCCAGTGTCAGTACATGTCCTCGTGTTCTAATACTTCTCTTCCCCCCAGTGTCAGTGCATGTCCTCGTGTTCTAATACTTCTCTTCCCCCCAGTGTCAGTACATGTCCTCGTGTTCTAATACTTCTCTTCCCCCCCAGTGTCAGTACATGTCCTCGTGTTCTAATACTTCTCTTCCCCCCAGTGTCAGTACATGTCCTCGTGTTCTAATACTTCTCTTCCCCCCAGTGTCAGTGCATGTCCTCGTGTTCTAGTACTTCTCTTCCCCCCAGTGTCAGTACATGTCCTCATGTTCTAATACTTCTCTTCCCTCCAGTGTCAGTACATGTCCTCGTGTTCTAATACTTCTCTTCCCTCCAGTGTCAGTACATGTCCTCGTGTTCTAATACTTCTCTTCCCCCCAGTGTCAGTACATGTCCTCGTGTTCTAGTACTTCTCTTCCCCCCAGTGTCAGTACATGTCCTCGTGTTCTAATACTTCTCTTCCCCCCAGTGTCAGTACATGTCCTCGTGTTCTAATACTTCTCTTCCCCCCAGTGTCAGTACATGTCCTCGTGTTCTAATACTTCTCTTCCCCCCCAGTGTCAGTACATGTCCTCGTGTTCTAATACTTCTCTTCCCCCCAGTGTCAGTACATGTCCTCGTGTTCTAATACTTCTCTTCCCCCCAGTGTCAGTACATGTCCTCGTGTTCTAATACTTCTCTTCCCCCCAGTGTCAGTACATGTCCTCGTGTTCTAGTACTTCTCTTCCCCCCAGTGTCAGTACATGTCCTCATGTTCTAATACTTCTCTTCCCCCCAGTGTCAGTACATGTCCTCGTGTTCTAATACTTCCCTTCCCTCCAGTGTCAGTACATGTCCTCGTGTTCTAATACTTCTCTTCCCTCCAGTGTCAGTACATGTCCTCGTGTTCTAATACTTCTCTTCCCCCCAGTGTCAGTACATGTCCTCGTGTTCTAGTACTTCTCTTCCCTCCAGTGTCAGTACATGTCCTCGTGTTCTAATACTTCTCTTCCCCCCAGTGTCAGTGCATGTCCTCGTGTTCTAATACTTCTCTTCCCCCCAGTGTCAGTGCATGTCCTCGTGTTCTAATACTTCTCTTCCCTCCAGTGTCAGTACATGTCCTCGTGTTCTAATACTTCTCTTCCCCCCAGTGTCAGTACATGTCCTCGTGTTCTAGTACTTCTCTTCCCTCCAGTGTCAGTGCATGTCCTCCTGTTCTTATACTTCTCTTCCCCCCAGTGTCAGTACATGTCCTTGTGTTCTAATACTTCTCTTCCCCCCAGTGTCAGTACATGTCCTCGTGTTCTAGTACTTCTCTTCCCCCCAGTGTCAGTACATGTCCTCGTGTTCTAATACTTCTCTTCCCCCCAGTGTCAGTACATGTCCTCGTGTTCTAATACTTCTCTTCCCCCCAGTGTCAGTACATGTCCTCGTGTTCTAATACTTCTCTTCCCTCCAGTGTCAGTACATGTCCTCGTGTTCTAATACTTCTCTTCCCCCCAGTGTCAGTGCATGTCCTCGTGTTCTAATACTTCTCTTCCCCCCAGTGTCAGTACATGTCCTCGTGTTCTAATACTTCTCTTCCCTCCAGTGTCAGTACATGTCCTCGTGTTCTAATACTTCTCTTCCCTCCAGTGTCAGTACATGTCCTCGTGTTCTAATACTTCTCTTCCCTCCAGTGTCAGTACATGTCCTCGTGTTCTAATACTTCTCTTCCTCCCAGTGTCAGTACATGTCCTCGTGTTCTAATACTTCTCTTCCCCCCAGTGTCAGTACATGTCCTCGTGTTCTAATACTTCTCTTCCCCACAGTGTCAGTACATGTCCTCGTGTTCTAATACTTCTCTTCCCCCCAGTGTCAGTACATGTCCTCGTGTTCTAATACTTCTCTTCCCCCCAGTGTCAGTACATGTCCTCATGTTCTAATACTTCTCTTCCCCCCAGTGTCAGTGCATGTCCTCGTGTTCTAATACTTCTCTTCCCCCCAGTGTCAGTACATGTCCTCGTGTTCTAATACTTCTCTTCCCCCAGTGTCAGTACATGTCCTCGTGTTCTAATACTTCTCTTCCCCCCAGTGTCAGTACATGTCCTTGTGTCCTAATACTTCTCTTCCCCCCCCAGTGTCAGTACATGTCCTCGTGTTCTAATACTTCTCTTCCCTCCAGTGTCAGTACATGTCCTTGTGTTCTAATACTTCTCTTCCCCCCAGTGTCAGTACATGTCCTCGTGTTCTAATACTTCTCTTCCCCCAGTGTCAGTACATGTCCTCATGTTCTAATACTTCTCTTCCCCCCAGTGTCAGTACATGTCCTCGTGTTCTAATACTTCTCTTCCCCCCAGTGTCAGTACATGTCCTCGTGTTCTAATACTTCTCTTCCCTCCAGTGTCAGTACATGTCCTCGTGTTCTAATACTTCTCTTCCCCCCAGTGTCAGTACATGTCCTCGTGTTCTAATACTTCTCTTCCCTCCAGTGTCAGTACATGTCCTCGTGTTCTAATACTTCTCTTCCCCCAGTGTCAGTACATGTCCTCGTGTTCTAATACTTCTCTTCCCTCCAGTGTCAGTACATGTCCTTGTGTTCTAATACTTCTCTTCCCCCCAGTGTCAGTACATGTCCTCGTGTCCTAATACTTCTCTTCCCCCCAGTGTCAGTACATGTCCTCGTGTTCTAATACTTCTCTTCCCCCCAGTGTCAGTACATGTCCTCGTGTTCTAATACTTCTCTTCCCCCCAGTGTCAGTACATGTCCTCGTGTTCTAATACTTCTCTTCCCCCCAGTGTCAGTACATGTCCTTGTGTTCTAATACTTCTCTCCCCTCCTGTTCCTTGATATATTTGGAAGTTTCTATCATGTCCCCTCTTATAGAAGCTGTAGACCTGATATAGCTGGACATGACAGGGGGAAGGATGGAGAAGGGATACAGCTTTTACATCATGTGACTTCAGAAGACACGCCTCTACTGCACTGCATGCTGGACTGTGTAGTCCATCTCCCAGGTTAGACACATGATAGATGATCTAAGCTCCCAGATCTATCATGCCAGAGATGAACCAGACTCACCGACGATGTGACGCGCCAGCACCTCATACGGGTCACCTTGAAGCTCCCTTCTTTCATTTGCTCGTTTGGAAGTTTCACTTGGAAGTTGAGTTCATTGTTCCCGGCGCTGACAATCACCTGACAGCCCTTCTCCGGGAAGTCTGTGATACAAGGATCGAACTTCAGGTAGCCATAATATTTCAGCGTCTGCGCCAGCTGGATGAACTGAGAAACAGATGATATTAGAATATCACTGAGAACGGACTGCAGGACACAGCTGGACTGCACACACCTCTCCCCACAAGTCATTATATCATTATGAAAAGATCAATCCTGTACCAATTATTAAACAGAGAAGATAGTCCGGCGCTCTAAAACAAACAAGGCTGAACCCCTATGTGTCAGCACATACATAATATAGTTATATTGGTGTAGTATCTCCTGTAGGCGAGTCCCTGGGCTGTACAGACGTGAGGATTGGTCACACACAGAGGCGGGGCCAATGATGTCACAGCTGCTAGTCTGAGAACATTTCACCTGGATCACATCCTGGTATAAAGGAGTGGAGGGCACTGAGCTGTCTGACAACACTGTATTTGGTAACAGAGTAACCCTGAACAGTGTGTTTTACCATCATGATTAGCTATAATCAGCGGGGACCAGGGGAGTTATCATTTTTGTTGGCTTTATGAAGGGTTGAACTGTATGGACACAGGTCTTTCTCCATCTTACTCATTACATCTATGGTTCAATCCTGAGTGTAGCAATGAGGGATCTGAGGAGAGCTGGAGAGATTGATCTCGGGGGAAATGATCTGTAGGGAAACCAGAAAAACCCCCCTCTCAGAAGCCTAAAGGGGTGAGAATGCAAGACTGGGGGACAGCAGAGTTACAAGATCGCACAACATTAATCAGCAATCCCATATAGAAGGAGCAGGTTAAGAACCTTTTAATCATACATCTGCATTGTTCTTACTTGTCCTCCTACAAACAATTATTTCCTTTTCAAAATCTCTAGAGGGAGCAAAGTATGGCTGCCAGTCACACACAGACTCACATGTCTCAGCATGTCATGGTATAGTAGAGGGAGGATTTTACAGTACACAGAGCTCAGAGGGCCATTCCAAAGCCTCTCTGCTCACTACATCATGTGCCACGTGACTGTGGTTGCCATGGCAGTCATGACACTGAGCAGAATTATATATCATTAATAATAGCCCTAAGAATCGAACCAAGAAAAATGGTAAATATCAACATTCTTCTTATAACCTGCCACAGTGATTTATGTTAATAAAAAAAACACCTCATTAAAACTGGATGACAAATTACAAAATGAAAAAAATTAAAGAAATTAATATATGCTAAGAGGGCCTAGGGCACATATCCATTTCCTGAGGACACCAAGTGGTGGGCTGAAAGAGCTGTAACCTAAGGGTCCAAAGCCTAGCAGGAGAGGCTATACATATGGTATCTGTGTCCTCCTGGAGTCTACGAGAGAGCAGGGCTCCTCACAGTGCAAAGTAGAATCCTCCAGCCTTAGAACTGGCCAATAAACGAGGAAGTTTGACAGCAATGGGTGGAGCCCCAATGGAAAAACCACAAACAAAATAACTATTGATCAACATTAGTGTAAATGTTCTGCTGGGTTTTCATGATCTGTAGCAGAAAGAAACAGAACATTTTATACAGGATAATTTATATTGTAACTGAACCCAGCAGATGAGAGATATATATCAGATTATTGCCCTGACTGGCCTGTTTATTACTTACACTGCACCTAACAGCTCCCCCACCACCCCTCCTGGATATGGTTAGTATCACAATTTCCCCTACTGGCAAGGTGCAGTATGACACCCTAGGGGCCAGCTACTGATAATATGGCAGACCCTCCCTGGGTTAGTACCACTGGTCCCGTAATCCCCGACTGTAACGTACCTCTTTTTTAGAGACTTTCTCCTGCAGAGACTTCAGTTGGCGATGTTGCTCTTTGTTGACCTGTACCCAGCTACACTCTATGTCACTGACAGTCTGCAAGGAAGAGCATAGACCGGTGAAATGGATTCGTCCATCAAACAACAAGGTATTTTACACAACAGTTAAATCTACTCCGCAGAGCTTGCAATCTGACCTCGAGAGTGTCCTTTTAGTTAAATCTAGCCAATAATCTCCCATCCGTGTGCGCTGACTCACAATAGTATTACATACTTACCAGGAAATGTGTGTTCTGATTTACCCATTTGGGATTATAGGCATAGCCGGATTGCATCCTAACATTGTTCACCCTGGAGTAATGATGTCTGCTAACTATGTTCTAGCAATCTGTAAAATGCAGCAGATTCGCTCGTCTCTTGGTAAAGATCACCTACCTGAGCATATAACAGGTTAAGTCCCACTCGGCTCTCCATGACATCATCATCATACGAGGAGTCCCAGTAACTAAGAGAGAAAGTCACAATATGAGCACCATATGACTAAAAGGAAGAGAGTCATATCATCATCATCAGAGAAGACCCAGTAACCAGGAAAGTCATCTACTCATCATCATCAGAGAAGACCCAGTAACCAGGAAAGTCATCTACTTCATCATCATTTTCAGAGAAGACCCAGTAACCAGCAAAGTCGTCTACTCCTCATCATCAGGGAAGACCCAGTAACCAGGAAAGTCATCTACTCATAATCATCAGAATAGACCCAGTAACCAGCAAAGTCATCTACTCATCATCATCAGGGAAGACCCAGTAACCAGCAAAGTCGTCTACTCATCATCAGAGAAGACCCAGTAACCAGGAAAGTCTACTCATCATCAGAGAAGTCTCAGTAACCAGGAAAGTCATCTACTCATCATCATCAGAGAAGACCCAGTAACCAGCAAAGTCATCTACTCCTCATCATCAGGGAAGACCCAGTAACCAGGAAAGGCGTCTACTCCTCATCATCAGAGAAGACCCAGTAACCAGCAAAGTCATCTACTCATCATCATCAGAGAAGGCCCAGTAACCAGCAAAGTCATCTACTCATCATCATCAGGGAAGACCCAGTAACCAGCAAAGTCATCTACTCATCATCATCAGGGAAGACCCAGTAACCAGCAAAGTCATCTACTCATCATCAGAGAAGACCCAATAACCAAAGTCATCTACTCATCATCATCAGGGAAGACCCAGTAACCAGCAAAGTCATCTACTCATCTTCATCAGGGAAGACCCAGTAACCAGGAAAGTCTACTCCTCATCATCATCAGAGAAGACCCAGTAACCAGGAAAGTCATCTACTCATCATCATCAGAGAAGACCCAGTAACCAGGAAAGTCGTCTACTCATCATCAGAGAAGACCCAGTAACCAGGAAAGTCGTCTACTCATCATCATCAGAGAAAACCCAGTAACCAGGAAAGTCGTCTACTCATCATCATCAGAGAAGACCCAGTAACCAGGAAAGTCGTCTACTCATCATCATCAGAGAAGACCCAGTAACCAGGAAAGTCATCTACTCATCATCATCAGAGAAGACCCAGTAACCAGCAAAGTCGTCTACTCTTCATCATCGGAGAAGACCCAGTAACCAGGAAAGTCGTCTACTCCTCATCATCAGAGAAGACCCAGTAACCAGGAAAGTCATCTACTCATCATCATCAGAGAAGACCCAGTAACCAGGAATGTAGTCTACTTGTGGCTCATTATGATGGTAACAGTTCAGCATATTGAGGGTTAAGGGTTGGAGTCTGACCTATTCCAATAATTAAATTTTAAATTATTTATATTTTTGTGTGTAAATAAGGGGGATTATTAATGCCTAATAAATGTATTTATATATTACAATTTGAATAGGGTTAATGTGCGGATATTATGGCTTAAAGTCTATTAGAGCCGTTTTAAAACGTAGTCTGCCTTTTGAAATAACATACATTGTTTTGTTTATGTATGAATTGTTTAGTTATTAAAGGTTTTTATTGTTATATTGCTGTAAGGACTATTTTTAATTATTTAAAAAAACAAATATCACCGGTGAAATAGTAATGTTTTATACGCTAATTAGCTTGTAGATTTATAACACATGTATTGCGGCAACTAACTGAGCTCTATTGGTTCAGGAGAGTTTAAGCAGGCTGATCAGACAAGCAGCTATCTGAATAGTGGAGAAACGCGTCAGGGAACTCCCATGGTAGTGTGATCACAGGACCTGTACAAGAACGGACTGATTGGCTTGAACGAAGGAGTGACTCAATTGTGATTTGATCCCACTGCCCTTCTGAAAGCTACAAGTAGGGTAAAACTGTACAGCGGAGATCAATTTATTTGCATTACAGAAGATAGACTCGATATGGAGATCTATAAGGCGAGACTTCATGAGTCCGATGTAATAAATGATCATCGATGTCCCCTGGTTATTCTAAAGACAACTGTAACATTTGAAGGAACGTGACTTAAAAAAGGTCATTATAACTTTCCAGAGCGTGTGGTGTGAAGCTTATATCAACTGTGTGGATCCTGTTAAACACAATTGTGTCGTGAACTATGGAGTGATCCTGTGATGTCATGCTATTAGAAATCCTAGGAATACGATATAAAATACTATTAAATGGGACAAAATAAATGTTTCCACCATTTGTCCCCTATAAGT
The DNA here is from genome assembly GCF_038048845.1 of Mixophyes fleayi. NCBI lineage: Eukaryota > Metazoa > Chordata > Amphibia > Anura > Limnodynastidae > Mixophyes > Mixophyes fleayi. The sequence goes on along the minus strand of NC_134404.1, from coordinate 23,777 downwards.
GCACTATAGGAATGTTTTATATTCTGACATAAACATTGGTCTGGACCAGTATTTATATGGAGTTTATTTTATAAGCATTTTTATTGTTCTATATGTGTTAGTATTGAATGTGGAGGTTTAAATAAAATACATTTTGTTTACTATTTTAAATCTACGTTGATATTTGTTTCTTAGATCTTGCACTTTTTTGTTTTGTTTTTCTTTGTAAATAAAATTTTCTGTCTGAGTCTGCAAGTTTGTAATAACTGATGGGAAAATAAGTATCTTTGTAATCCAGCAATATTTAAAATGTTCAAAGGATCTGAATACTTCTGCAAGGCACCATACACATGTATATGTACGCAACTCGTCAGCATTACCTGGGTGTGACATCCATCAAACTTCTCCACCGATGGTAATAAACATCCAGGTTACTCCTGAGCGTACGACCCCTCGTACTTCTCTGACTACATGAACCCTACGCTGCGGTGACTCCCATCATGCTGTTCCCGCTCACCACCGATGGTATCATCCAGGTTACTCCTGAGCTTACGATCCCTCGTACATCTCTGACTACATGAACCCTACGCTGCGGTGACTCCCATCATGCTGTTCCCGCTCACCACCGATGGTATCATCCAGGTTACTCCTGAGCGTACGACCCCTCGTACTTCTCTGACTACATGAACCCTACGCTGTGGTGACTCCCACCATGCTGTTCCCGCTCACCACCGATGGTATAAACATCCAGGTTACTCCTGAGCGTACGATCCCTCGTACTTCTCTGACTACATGAACCCTACGCTGTGGTGACTCCCATCATGCTGTTCCCGCTCACCACCGATGGTATCATCCAGGTTACTCCTGAGCGTACGATCCCTCGTACTTCTCTGACTACATGAACCCTACGCTGCGGTGACTCCCACCATGCTGTTCCCGCTCACCACCGATGGTATCATCCAGGTTACTCCTGAGCGTACGATCCCTCGTACTTCTCTGACTACATGAACCCTACGCTGCGGTGACTCCCACCATGCTGTTCCCGCTCACCACCGATGGTATCATCCAGGTTACTCCTGAGCGTACGACCCCTCGTACTTCTCTGACTACATGAACCCTACGCTGCGCTGACTCCCATCATGCTGTTCCCGCTCACCACCGATGGTATCATCCAGGTTACTCCTGAGCGTACGATCCCTCGTACTTCTCTGACTACATGAACCCTACGCTGCGGTGACTCCCACCATGCTGTTCCCGCTCACCACCGATGGTATAAACATCCAGGTTACTCCTGAGCGTACGATCCCTCGTACTTCTCTGACTACATGAACCCTACGCTGTGGTGACTCCCATCATGCTGTTCCCGCTCACCACCGATGGTATCATCCAGGTTACTCCTGAGCGTACGATCCCTCGTACTTCTCCGACTACATGAACCCTACGCTGCGGTGACTCCCACCATGATGTTCCCGCTCACCACCGATGGTATCATCCAGGTTACTCCTGAGCGTACGATCCCTCGTACTTCTCTGACTACATGAACCCTACGCTGCGGTGACTCCCACCATGCTGTTCCCGCTCACCACCGATGGTATCATCCAGGTTACTCCTGAGCGTACGACCCCTCGTACTTCTCTGACTACATGAACCCTACGCTGCGCTGACTCCCATCATGCTGTTCCCGCTCACCACCGATGGTATCATCCAGGTTACTCCTGAGCGTACGATCCCTCGTACTTCTCTGACTACATGAACCCTACGCTGCGGTGACTCCCATCATGCTGTTCCCGCTCACCACCGATGGTATCATCCAGGTTACTCCTGAGCGTACGATCCCTCGTACTTCTCTGACTACATGAACCCTACGCTGTGGTGACTCCCACCATGCTGTTCCCGCTCACCACCGATGGTATAAACATCCAGGTTACTCCTGAGCGTACGATCCCTCGTACTTCTCTGACTACATGAACCCTACGCTGTGGTGACTCCCATCATGCTGTTCCCGCTCACCACCGATGGTATCATCCAGGTTACTCCTGAGCGTACGATCCCTCGTACTTCTCTGACTACATGAACCCTACGCTGTGGTGACTCCCACCATGCTGTTCCCGCTCACCTCAAGTTATCTTACCTCTTACGAAGGATAATCTTGTACTCTCTATTTCGGAGGCTGGTGACCGACACGTAGGGCAACTCGAACTCCTGCAATTTTCTTACAACTATTAGAAGAGAAGATTTATCAGTAAGTCGCGTTTCCTAGATATGAAATACTTATGACTAATATATGCTCTCTCATTAATGTCAGTGAGGAGGGAATACCGAGAGGAGGAAGAGAGGAAATATTAGGAAGTGATATCAGTGAGGGGGGAATAGAAGGAAGTGATATCAGTGAGGAGGGAATAGAAGGAAGTGATATCAGTGAGGGGGGAATAGAAGGAAGTGATATCAGCGAGGGGGAATAGAAGGAAGTGATATCAGTGAGGGGGAATAGAAGGAAGTGATATCAGTGAGGAGGGAATAGAAGGAAGTGATATCAGCGTGGAGGGAATAGAAGGAAGTGATATCAGCGTGGAGGGAATAGAAGGAAGTGATATCAGCGTGGAGGGAATAGAAGGAAGTGATATCAGCGTGGAGGGAATAGAAGGAAGTGATATCAGCGTGGAGGGAATAGAAGGAAGTGATATCAGCGTGGAGGGAATAGAAGGAAGTGATATCAGCGTGGAGGGAATAGAAGGAAGTGATATCAGCGAGGGGGGAATAGAAGGAAGTGATATCAGCGAGGGGGGAATAGAAGGAAGTGATATCAGTGAGGGGGGAATAGAAGGAAGTGATATCAGTGAGGGGGGAATAGAAGGAAGTGATATCAGCGAGGGGGGAATAGAAGGAAGTGATATCAGCGAGGAGGGAATAGAAGGAAGTGATATCAGTGAGGAGGGAATAGAAGGAAGTGATATCAGTGAGGAGGGAATAGAAGGAAGTGATATCAGTGAGGGGGGAATAGAAGGAAGTGATATCAGTGAGGGGGGAGTAGAAGGAAGTGATATCAGCGAGGAGGGAGTAGAAGGAAGTGATATCAGTGAGGAGGGAATAGAAGGAAGTGATATCAGCGAGGAGGGAATAGAAGGAAGTGATATCAGCGAGGAGGGAATAGAAGGAAGTGATATCAGTGAGGAGGGAATAGAAGGAAGTGATATCAGTGAGGGGGGAATAGAAGGAAGTGATATCAGCGAGGAGGGAATAGAAGGAAGTGATATCAGTGAGGAGGGAATAGAAGGAAGTGATATCAGTGAGGAGGGAATAGAAGGAAGTGATATCAGTGAGGGGGAATAGAAGGAAGTGATATCAGTGAGGGGGAATAGAAGGAAGTGATATCAGTGAGGGGGAATAGAAGGAAGTGATATCAGTGAGGGGGAATAGAAGGAAGTGATATCAGTGAGGGGGGAATAGAAGGAAGTGATATCAGTGAGGAGGGAATAGAAGGAAGTGATATCAGTGAGGGGGAATAGAAGGAAGTGATATCAGTGAGGGGGAATAGAAGGAAGTGATATCAGTGAGGAGGGAATAGAAGGAAGTGATATCAGTGAGGAGGGAATAGAAGGAAGTGATATCAGTGAGGAGGGAATAGAAGGAAGTGATATCAGCGTGGAGGGAATAGAAGGAAGTGATATCAGCGTGGAGGGAATAGAAGGAAGTGATATCAGCGAGGAGGGAATAGAAGGAAGTGATATCAGCGAGGGGGGAATAGAAGGAAGTGATATCAGTGAGGGGGAATAGAAGGAAGTGATATCAGTGAGGGGGAATAGAAGGAAGTGATATCAGTGAGGAGGGAATAGAAGGAAGTGATATCAGTGAGGAGGGAATAGAAGGAAGTGATATCAGTGAGGAGGGAATAGAAGGAAGTGATATCAGCGAGGAGGGAATAGAAGGAAGTGATATCAGTGAGGGGGAATAGAAGGAAGTGATATCAGTGAGGGGGAATAGAAGGAAGTGATATCAGTGAGGGGGAATAGAAGGAAGTGATATCAGTGAGGGGGGAATAGAAGGAAGTGATATCAGTGAGGAGGGAATAGAAGGAAGTGATATCAGCGAGGAGGGAATAGAAGGAAGTGATATCAGCGAGGGGGGAATAGAAGGAAGTGATATCAGTGAGGAGGGAATAGAAGGAAGTGATATCAGCGAGGGGGGAATAGAAGGAAGTGATATCAGTGAGGAGGGAATAGAAGGAAGTGATATCAGTGAGGGGGAATAGAAGGAAGTGATATCAGTGAGGGGGAATAGAAGGAAGTGATATCAGCGAGGGGGAATAGAAGGAAGTGATATCAGCGAGGGGGGAATAGAAGGAAGTGATATCAGCGAGGAGGGAATAGAAGGAAGTGATATCAGCGAGGGGGAATAGAAGGAAGTGATATCAGCGAGGGGGGAATAGAAGGAAGTGATATCAGCGAGGGGGAATAGAAGGAAGTGATATCAGTGAGGGGGGAATAGAAGGAAGTGATATCAGTGAGGAGGGAATAGAAGGAAGTGATATCAGCGAGGGGGGAATAGAAGGAAGTGATATCAGTGAGGAGGGAATAGAAGGAAGTGATATCAGCGAGGAGGGAATAGAAGGAAGTGATATCAGCGAGGGGGGAATAGAAGGAAGTGATATCAGCGAGGAGGGAATAGAAGGAAGTGATATCAGCGAGGAGGGAATAGAAGGAAGTGATATCAGCGAGGGGGAATAGAAAGAAGTGATATCAGTGAGGGGGAATAGAAAGAAGTGATATCAGTGAGGGGGGAATAGAAGGAAGTGATATCAGCGAGGGGGGGAATAGAAGGAAGTGATATCAGCGAGGAGGGAATAGAAGGAAGTGATATCAGCGAGGGGGGAATAGAAGGAAGTGATATCAGTGAGGAGGGAATAGAAGGAAGTGATATCAGTGAGGGGGGAATAGAAGGAAGTGATATCAGCGAGGAGGGAATAGAAGGAAGTGATATCAGCGAGGAGGGAATAGAAGGAAGTGATATCAGCGAGGAGGGAATAGAAGGAAGTGATATCAGTGAGGAGGGAATAGAAGGAAGTGATATCAGTGAGGAGGGAATAGAAGGAAGTGATATCAGTGAGGGGGAATCCTCATCCTGCCCTCTGGATTCATGTATCTACAAAATCTCGTCTTTCTGCTGTCGCCTTTACCTACCCTTCACCTATGTATACAATGCCAGCTATGAATCTGGCCCAATATCACAGTGTATGACCAGACAATGTCCCTGATGCCCAGATAAAAGTTGAGGTGACACGTTGTAGAGACTTACAAACAAAAGACACATACACAAGACACTGATCCAGGCCATCATCTGCTCGACCTACGTATTATGGTCGGTTTTCAATTTTGCTAATAAAGGAAGATAATGAGCGTGAAACAACTGATGGTAGTGCTTGGTAATAGAGACTCCCTAATATTTAAGTTGCGACACTTGCAGAGGAAATTAGCTTTAAGATTATTTTTGACTGAGGCTGGAATATAAAAGTCCAAGATTTCTGTTTTAGGAGTATTAAAGTTGTATCCTGATATGGGAAGATTTAATTTCTTGACAAATGTTTGGAAGGGACCGCTGTGATCAGATACAATAAGCAAGAAGTTGTCTGTGTGAACGTTTTATGTGTTGTTACTCTAAAGGAGATACCTGCAATGAGATGATTTGTTGATGGCCAGGGGCACGATAACCAACACTAACGGGCGAGGGGTCAGCCATGTCTGTTCAGTTTGAAATGCTAAAGTGCAAAGATGTGACACCACTCTCTGAGCGGTCCCGTAACGAAGCATTAAAGTCCTATCCTCGCTCCTCTGGCTCCCTACAATCTCCCCGAGCAGCATGGGATGTATATCTGAGCACCTGACCCTTCTCCTTTAGTCCCATCCTGGAGTGACCCTGACTGTCACTGTATTAGATTTCTCACCAACACCTCGATTTCCGAAATACAGGACAAATTTAACCCCCCCCCCCCCAATAGTTGCAGATCAGACCCTCTAATCAGACATTAACTAACAGACCAATGTCACACCAGAGTCTCTTTACCTCTGTCGGACCCTCTCACTGCCCCCCTCACACTCCTATCATAATCTCCAGATAAGGAACAATGGAGGATCAGGACATACTGTAGATGTTGGCCTTATTTTATTGTATTATGGAAAGATAATGGTCTATATCACATCATCTTCCAAATGATCTTATCCTACATGGGACCTAATTCTCTCACTCAGCGCTTCTGTCTTCTAATATCCAATTAGATTGTAAGCTCTTCAGGGCAGAGATGAATAGTGCTGTGCACAGTGTGCATGGTTCAAGTGGACTCACAGGAAATGAGCCCTCAGTGCCATCCTTAATGAGATAGAGGCTGAAGTATCCGATCAGGTCCTCTGGAAGGTCCAGTTTGGTGGTGACTGCCTGTGTTGGATGGACAGAGGTCATAAGACAGCAGATATGGATAATCTCACATGAGTACATGATATAATATAAATAGTGAATTCAGTAGAAGACGAAGATGGTTACGTCTGTGATGTGGATACAATGTGGGAATTAATAAAACAAGATACACACCCCAGGACTGCCCACACACTAACTGGGACAATAACACAAGGAAAAGCTGCTACATTAGGACAGACTGACCGGATCACAATCACCCCCTAAAGCATATTAAGGAGATATCTGCCGAGCGGACAATATTTTATTCTGCAATTCATCAAAAAGCACAATGTTCCTCCAGGTTTCATCTTTAGGAACGGGGCATCTTACCTCCAGCACATCTTCGGTCTGGTCAGATGTCAGAATGGTGACTTTCACCTTCTGCCCATTGGAGAGGAAGACTTCCAGCTGGACCTCCTCTGTAGGGATCTGTTGAGTCTCCTTTGGAAAGAAAGAACATAAAAACATATCAGAAAAACCACAGCTTATATATAACTCAGAAAAATCCTCAGCCCACCATCCACTTCAATCAGACCCATCCAAAGCAGTTGTAAGGACAATGCTACAGTCCAAGACCAACCAAACCCCCTACCTGTCCCCACGGCTACAGTCCAAGACCAACCAAACCCCCTACCTGTCCCCACGGCTACAGTCCAAGACCAACCAAACCCCCTACCTGTCCCCACAGCTACAGTCCAAGACCAACCAAACCCCCTACCTGTCCCCACAGCTACAGTCCAAGACCAACCAAACCCCCTACCTGTGCCCACGGCTACAGTCCAAGACCAACCAAACCCCCTACCTGTCCCCACGGCTACAGTCCAAGACCAACCAAACCCCCTACCTGTCCCCACGGCTACAGTCCAAGACCAACCAAACCCCCTACCTGTCCCCACAGCTACAGTCCAAGACCAACCAAACCCCCTACCTGTCCCCACAGCTACAGTCCAAGACCAACCAAACCCCCTACCTGTCCCCACGGCTACAGTCCAAGACCAACCAAACCCCCTACCTGTGCCCACGGCTACAGTCCAAGACCAAACCCCCTACCTGTCCCCACGGCTACAGTCCAAGACCAAACCCCCTACCTGTCCCCACGGCTACAGTCCAAGACTAAACCCCCTACCTGTGCTCATGGCTACAGTCCAAGACCAACCAAACCCCCTACCTGTCCCCACGGCTATAATTTGATTCCAAACCACCTGGATTACGACTTTTAAGCATGAACTTTTGACTTCAGTTACTCATGGACCTTTTCTGAGGTGAAAGGTCACCATGAGAGGGTGTAGCAAGTAATGATTACAAATTAACAGATAATAGAGAGGTGACGGATGCAGCTCCATTACTGACCTGCTGAGAGCGCCGCAGAAAATTGTTAAAAGTCTCACTGGCTCCCAACAGCGGGTCCTGTCGTACTGTGGAGGAAACAAGCGTTATTAGAATGCGTCACCCTATAGAAAAAGGGGCAGGCTCCAGGTCTCCTAGCTCCTTTCCGTCACCCTGTAGGGGGAGGGGCAGGCTCCATGTCTCATAGCTCCTGTCACCCTGTAGGGGGAGGGGGGGAGGGGGGCAGGCTCCATGTCTCATAGCTCCTGTCACCCTATAGGAGGAGGGGCAGGCTCCATGTCTCATAACTCCTGTCACTCTGTAAGGGGGGGGGGGGGGGGTCAGGCTCCATGTCTCATAGCTCCCTGTCACCCTATAGGAGGAGGGGCAGGCTCCATGTCTCATAGCTTCTGTCACCCTGTAGGGGGAGGGGCAGGCTCCATGTCTCATAACTCCTGTCACCCCTGTAAGGGGGGGGGGGGGGTCAGGCTCCATGTCTCATAGCTCCTGTCACCCTATAGGAGGAGGGGCAGGCTCCATGTCTCATAGCTTCTGTCACCCTGTAGGGGGGGGGGGGGCAGGCTCCATGTCTCATAGCTCCTGTCACCCTGTAGGGGGGGGGGGGCAGGCTCCAGGTCTCCTAGCTCCTTTCCGTCCCCCTGTAGGGGGAGGGGCAGGCTCCATGTCTCATAGCTCCTGTCACCATGTAGGGGGAGGGGGGGGGGGGGGGGCAGGCACCATGTCTCATAGCTCCTGTCACCCTGTAAGGGGGGGGGGGGGGGGTTCAGGCTCCATGTCTCATATCTCCTGTCACCCTGTAAGGGGGGGGGGGGGGTCAGGGCTCCATGTCTCATAGCTTCTGTCACCCTGTAGGAGGGGGGGGGGGCAGGTTCCATGTCTCATAGCTCCTGTCACCCTGTAGGGGGGGGGGGGGCAGGCTCCATGTCTCATAGCTCCTGTCACCCTGTAGGGGGAGGGGCAGGCTCCATGTCTCATAGCTCCTGTCACCCTGTAGGGGGAGGGGCAGGCTCCATGTCTCATAGCTCCTGTCACCCTGTAGGGGGGGGGGCAGGCTCCATGTCTCATAGCTCCTGTCACCCTGTAGGGGGGGGGAGGGCAGGCTCCATGTCTCATAGCTCCTGTCACCCTATAGGAGGAGGGCAGGCTCCATGTCTCATAGCTCCTGTCACCCTATAGGAGGAGGGGCAGGCTCCATGTCTCATAGCTCCTGTCACCCTATAGGAGGAGGGGCAGGCTCCATGTCTCATAGCTCCTGTCACCCTGTAGGGGGAGGGGCAGGCTCCATGTCTCATAACTCCTGTCACCCTGTAAGGGGGGGGAGGGGGTCAGGCTCCATGTCTCATAGCTCCTGTCACCCTATAGGAGGAGGGGCAGGCTCCATGTCTCATAGCTTCTGTCACCCTGTAGGGGGTGGGGCAGGCTCCATGTCTCATAGCTCCTGTCACCCTGTAGGGGGAGGGGCAGGCTCCATGTCTCATAGCTTCTGTCACCCTGTAGGGGGGGGGGGGCAGGCTCCATGTCTCATAGCTCCTGTCACCCTGTAGGGGGAGGGGGGGGGGGCAGGCTCCATGTCTCATAGCTCCTGTCACCCTGTAGGGGGGGGGGGGGGCAGGCTCCATGTCTCATAGCTCCTGTCACCCTGTAGGGGGTGGGGCAGGCTCCATGTCTCATAGCTCCTGTCACCCTGTAGGGGGAGGGGCAGGCCACGAGCTCCTCTACATAACAGAACTGACCTGCCTGCATGTATTTCTCGAGCTGCTCTCGTCTCTGCTCCACCCTCAGCTGGTGTCAGTGTGAACAGCTTCTTGGGGGGGAACATGGGAACCACATTTCCATACTCTCTCCTCAGCTGTAACATTGGAGAAGGGAAAGGAGGGATCAATCAGCAGAGCGCACCAAGAAGGTGGGACATCCATCCAGCCAGTAATCCCTACTGTCTGATACCTGCTCATGGAGGCCAAACAGCTGGCTGTAGCGCACCCGGCAGTGGAGGACCCCATTGACGTGAATGTTATAGGCCTGAAAAAGAAACTGCATTAGAAGACAGAAATAATCTATAGTCTCACCAATAAGATCACTGAGAGTACAGGTGTCACCATAATTAGGACAATAATATATTAACGTGATAAATCCTGAAGTTGCTTTAGATAACTTGGTTTCCAGCTGACTGTAACCAAAGAAGGGGTTAATGTCACGTAGGTGCCTCTGAAGCCTTTATGTGACCGGCTGTTTATTCACAGTCACCCTCTTCTGTACTGAAATACAACTAATACAAATACATATATGTGTTAACCAGTTACACATAAGCAGCACAGATGAGTGAGTAACACTGTGGGGACTCACACAGAATGTAACAGAAGACATGACAAGGACGTACAAGGGAGACGGACAGTAGACAGACGTGGGACAATAGGTAGAGAGGACCCTGCCCGGGACAGCTTACATTCTAGAGGGAGGGGTGGTGAGAGACAGTAGAAGCAAGTGGAATAAAATTGAGATTGTGGGTAAAGGAAGAGGAGGTGATGGACAAGACGGTCAGGAGGTGGTAGGATAGGCAAGCATGAAGACTTAGCATCTGAAGGATTGCAGGTTAGGGGAGAGTCGAGTTAGGCGGGGTAGGGACTTCCAAAGGTGGGGCAGTATGGGGGACGTCTTGGAGGTGATCATCGGAGGAGGAAATGAGAGATTTAGAGAGGCGGAGGTCAGAGGTAGAGCGGAGTGACCGTGTGGGGGTCAGGGATGTAAGATTGAGATCCTTAGATTGTACGCTCTCATCAGCAGGGCCCTCTTCCCTCCACAGCAGCTACATTCTGCACCCCCTCCTTGGCTCTCTGCCCCTGCGGACCATTTATGGCGCCCTATACAGGATAATAATAAATGTACGGGGGAGAGGTGTTGGCGAGGGCTTTGTAAGTCAGGGTGAGGAGCTTGAACTGAATTCTGAAACAGCTAGAGAGACAATGACGGGATTTATGCAGTGGAGAAGTAGAAGAGGGGGGGAGGGAAGAGGAAGATGAGTGGTCGCAGCATTCTGGATGGATTGAAGGGCAGGGAGTCCAGGGAGAGGGGGGGTTGCAGTAGTTCAGATGAAAAAAATGAGTGAATGAACAAAGATTTTGGTTGCTTCCCTAGAAAGGAAGGGGTGGATTTTAGTAATGGTACGGAGGAGGAGCTGGCAGGACTTCGTAAGGGAATGGATATGAGGTGTAAAGCTGAAGGATGACTCCAAGGCAGCGGCTGTGGAGGGACAGGAGAGTTTGATGTTAGGGAAATATTGGGAGTGATAGGAACATTGGCAGATGATGAGCTAGAAGTTGGAGATGTTGAGTTTGAGGAAGCGCTGTGACAGCAGAGAGACAGCTAGATACTTGAGTTAGGGAGAGGTCAGGGGAGGAAAGATAGATTTGCGTATCATCAGCGTAGAGGTGGCATTGGAGGACAAATGACTAACTCCACAGAAAAAAGTGTTGTAGAGAGAGAAGAGCAGAGGGCCAAGGACAGAGCCTTGAGAGACACAGGGTGGTAGTTGGAGAGAGAAGATGGATCAAGGGGAGGGTTTCTTGTGAATAAAGGAGCAGGCTTGAATGAGGAGGGGAAGATACCAGTGGAGAGAGGTTATAGAGGTGAGCAAGGTGGCGAGAGAGAGCGGAGAAGATTGGAGGGAACAGTGTCAAGAGAGCAAAATGTAGAAGAGGAGGAAGAGTGAGGATTTCAGATACACTTACAGGAGGGTAGGAGCAGAGGGAGTGATAGAGAGCACAGGCCAGAGAGGCAAACCTGGTCGCGAAGAGAATGGATTCAGTGTTGTTGTGCGCACCACTTTGGGTGAGGGGACAGGGGGTAAAGGAGAGGGAAATTAGGATTACAGTGGGGGGAGACAGAATTGGAGAGGTTGGAGATGTCACAAAAATGGGAGAACACTGGGCTGATGGCAGATGGGAGCTGTCCATTGGAAGAGGACGAAGGAGGACGTGAGAGATAGAGGCAGCAGTACTAATAGGGGAGTCAGTAGGGATGTTGAAAATCCCAATAATAATAGTGGGAAGTTAGAAGAGAGGGCATGGGAAAGGTTATCAATAAATATGGAACCACTGTACAGTTTACATTGATTAATTTAGGCTGTATTTTGGGATCAGTCAGAGAGTAACTGAAGACTTCCTAAGGAGTGTCAGTTCTTGAACCAAATCTTAGTGGTGGCAGAACTGGATATTAATAGTGAGTGTGACATTTATTTTGGGGAATATTTAGACAGTCAAGATGCTTCTGTTTTGATTAACCCTTTCACATCTATGTCACACGGCCCAGCTGGGTCTACTAATCATCGTTTTCTGACAGGTATAATCTTCAAATATCTGTTACCTATTCCTGAGAGAGCAACTGAGGCTGGTCTGAGACTTCTACAGACAAATGCTGAACGGCGTTTGTCACAGGATTTACTAACACGTTATTAACTGGACGAAGAGGCATTTTAGGAGCTAAAGCACTTTAAATATGCCCCTAACAATCATCGATCCAACAAGTCTTACATCACCTTCTACCTGGATTAACACCGACATCCAGGAGACCTATCACAGTATTAGGACATCTAAAGTACACAAATAACAATAACCCATCGGAACTGATCTGTTTGCAGAACAGAAAACTGCAGATACAAATTACTGGAGTTATAAACAGGAAGCAGATAACATGGGCTGAAGAAAGGAAATCCTGAGCATAAATCAGCGTGAACACAAGATACTCTCCATGACCTCAGTGTAGGAGATTGTGACCAAGTGATCTCACCCTCGTTTCTCACAAAGTGTGGACTATATAAACATGTACTTCTCTAGCCCTTTGGTCCCCCAGATTTCCCAATCGTGTTTTTAGACCATATATTTTATTTTGGTTATGTCTAAACTGGTATATACCGAATTCAATTCGGGGTTCAGTGTGCCGCTGTGTATCATTGCACATGTATTGATTTTTCAGATTGTGTTGTATTTTGCTATTGGAAATGTATTGATTTCTGATGCAGTAGCCATATGTTGGAGGAAATGTGGTTTTGTAAGAAAGGAAATCCTAATTAAGTCTTCTCATTGTGAGTGATCAATTTAGTCTGAATGCACAGCAGGAAGTTGTTACATTTATCCTGTCCTGTTAAAAAGATTGATGAACTACAAGAATATTGTAATCAGTAAGTAATTTAGGAAATCACAGAATGATGCACATTTTGTTAAAGTTTAAAACTACGTTATCTCAAGTCTAGAGAATACTGATGCTAAAAATCTGATGTAATAGCTCAGACTTGTGGTGCCAGGTAGAAAAGGGGGCTGGATTCCCCCATGCCAGGTAATGTGTCAGAATCTATATAAAAAGAGCCCTGTTTTACCATGTAATGTATTAATCCATCTGTAACTTCTAAGATCACTAGTATCTCAAACTAATGTGTAACTGTCTGTATTAGGGACTACTTGAGCTAATAAATTTTACTGCTTCAAGATCCTGCTCTGACACCTACTTACCTGCTGTAATTCCTGTGATTTACAGATTAGGCCAATCTAATCCATTATCCAGCTGTTCTGAGGTTGGGACCCAGCATCCAGTACAAACGCTCTGCCCGCTACCCTCAGCAGCCCTGATCTGAAGGCAAGAGGTCAGGGGTACCAGTCCAGGTGCCCAGCTAGAGGGTACACTAGCAGCAAGTGTGTACCCAGAAGGAAGAGGTTCTAAGCACCGATGAAGGAGTCTAGTGGTGGCAGCAGAGCCCACCTACTGCGTTCATAGGGGGAGCAATTGGGATATAGGGGATGGTGGCAAGGCAAACCCAGCCGCTCCCCAGCACAGGGTGGTAAAGGAGGTCCATCCTGTCACAGCATGGCTTTGTAAACTCATGTACACATGCAGATTAGACCATTGTCTCAGCCTAGGCAGAAGGATTATATTGTATTGTCCACCAAAATCCTGCATGAATGTCCATCACACCAGGAGGTCTCGTCACCTTTGTTAAGGGGTGTGTCTGTGTGCTCTGTTTTATTACAGATGACTGAAGTCTGCATTTAAATGTAATGTTTCTGGGTTGTGTCCTGTACTGTTTAAACAATCTCTGTAAAAGTCACTGTACAGCCACATAACACTACTTGTCCTTAATTGTATCATCTGATAACCCTTTATCTGCATGATTACCTGAGAAAAGGTAAACACGGAAAAAGACCAATCAGGCGGTCCTGGAACTCCACAGGGACCGTTTCACCTTTAAATGACAGCAAATTGGCTTTTACTACCCAGTGATAGCTGAAGTCAGGCTGGTGTTGAGATCTAGGCCTCTGCCAGGAGACATGGATGTGACAATCAGTCCCTGATCTACATCTCCAGGTCTTGGGGATCTGTGTGTCTATCAAAAGCGGAGTGACAGGGACTCAGGACCACTACCTTACTGTAGCATCAAATGAGAGAGGGGGAGAGCTTGGATGGATAGACAGCAGTCCCTGGGAGTGACCAGGATACTGGTGAGGTGTTTTCATTATACCCTGTATGTTGTCTGTGCTGACTATCATCATCATCATCATCATTTATTTATATAGCGCCAGCAAATTCTGTAGCGCTTTACAATTGGGAACAAACATTAATAAGACAATACTGGGTCATACATACAGACAGCTGACAATCTATGCTAAAGTGTTATTTGTTGCAGGTTATTAAATAAAATATTATTATTACTATTTAGTGCAATCCGTTTGTTAAATAAACTTGTAGCAGGATCACTTAGAAATAACTTATTGAATAAATGTATTTCAATTAGTGGCGCATTGCGACACTGTATATTTATCCTTTCTTCCCATTGCTCCGCCCTCTCCCTCACTAAACAATCCTCCTTCAAGTCCCTCATTTCTTCTCAGTCCTCCAATCTCTGCCGCCTCTCTCACCTAACAGCGAGTCACTTAGGAAATCAGATTGATGTAAATATAGTTTAAACTGCGCTAAATCCAAGTTTAGAGAATACATTACATCCTGATGTTACACACCAATACGCCACTACCCCCTTTATACCAGGCAACCCCCACGACGCTCCACTGCCCCCCTTATACCAGGCAACCGCCCGCCAATGCTCTACTGCCCACCTTATACCAGGCAACCCGCCTCCCCCCCCAACACGCCACTGCCCCCCTTATACCAGGCAAACCCCATGACGCTCCACTGCCCCCCTTATACCAGGCAGCCCGCCTCCCCCCGACGCTCCACTGCCCCCCTTATACCAGGCAACCGCCCGCCAATGCTCTACTGCCCCCCTTATACCAGGCAACCCGCCTCCCCCCCGACGCTCCCACCGCGCCCCTTATACCAGGCAAACCCCATGACGCTCCACTGCCCCCCTTATACCAGGCAACCCGCCTCCCCCCGACGCTCCACTGCCCCCCTTATACCGGGCAAACCCCCCCCCCCCCAACACTCCACTGCCCCCCTTATACCAGGCAACCGCCCGCCAATGCTCTACTGCCCCATTATACCGGGCAACCCGCCTCCCCCCCGACGCTCCACCGCTCCCCTTATACCGGGCAACCCCCCCCCAATGCTCCACTGCCCCCCCTTATACCAGGCAACCCCCCCCCCCCCAATGGCTCCACTGCCCCCCTTATACCAGGCAACCCCCCCCAATGCTCCACTGCCCCCCTTATACCAGGCAACCCCCCCCCAATGCTCCACTGCCCCCCTTATACCAGGCAACCCCCCCCCCAATGCTCCACTGCCCCCCTTATACCAGGCAACCCCCCCCAATGCTCTACTGCCCCCCTTATACCAGGCAACCCCCCCCCAATGCTCCACTGCCCCCCTTATACCAGGCAACCCCCCCCAATGCTCCACTGCCCCCTTATACCGGGCAACCCCCCCCCCCCCAATGCTCCACTGCCCCCTTATACCAGGCAACCCCCCCCCAATGCTCTACTGCCCCCCTTATACCAGGCAACCCCCCCCCAATGCTCCACTGCCCCCCTTATACCGGGCAACCCCCCCCCCCCCAATGCTCCACTGCCCCCTTATACCGGGCAACCCCCCCCCCCCCAATGCTCCACTGCCCCCTTATACGGGCAACCCCCCCCCCCCCAATGCTCCACTGCCCCCCTTATACGGGACAGAGGAGAAAACATCGGGACACAGAGAGGATAATATCGGGACACAGACAGGTATTGGCAGCACATAGAGTGTGAGCTCCGCGGCCCAGCTCACCATGTACGGGCTCCCGCTGTCGGAGCTGCAGGTCTCCGTCTCTGGTATAGAGAAATGCATCGTGAGACCCCGGAGAGGGGAACTGACACCGCCCGGAACCTGCTGTACACAGGCCGCGTCCCCTGCCAGTACTGTCCGTGCGGAACATGGGCCGGAACATCCGTTCCGGGGAACTAGAGGGGACAGTGATACAGGTAACACACAGGGGGACAGTGATACAGGTAACACCACAGGGGGACAGTGATACATGTAACACACAGGGGGACAGTGATACATATAACACACAGGGGGGACAGTGATACATGTAACACACAGGGAGGACAGTGATACATGTAACACACAGGGGGACAGTGATACATGTAACACACAGGGGGACAGTGATACATATAACACACAGGGAGGACAGTGATACATGTAACACACAGGGAGGACAGTGATACATATAACACACAGGAGGACAGTGATACATGTAACACACAGGGGACAGTGATACATATAACACACAGGGAGGACAGTGATACATGTAACACACAGGGAGGACAGTGATACATATAACACACAGGGGACAGTGATACATGTAACACACAGGGGGACAGTGATACATGTAACACACAGGGGACAGTGATACATGTAACACACAGGGGACAGTGATACATGTAACACACAGGGAGGACAGTGATACATGTAACACACAGGGAGGACAGTGATACATATAACACACAGGGAGGACAGTGATACAGGTAACACACAGGAGGACAGTGATACATATAACACACAGGGGACAGTGATACATATAACACACAGGGGACAGTGATACATATAACACACAGGGGAGGACAGTGATACATGTAACACACAGGAGGACAGTGATACATGTAACACACAGGGAGGACAGTGATACATATAACACACGGGGGGGACAGTGATACATATAACACACAGGGAGGACAGTGATACATGTAACACACAGGGAGGACAGTGATACATATAACACACAGGGAGGACAGTGATACATGTAACACACAGGGAGGACAGTGATACATATAACACACAGGGAGGACAGTGATACATATAACACACAGGAGGACAGTGATAACATATAACACACAGGGGACAGTGATACATATAACACACAGGGAGGACAGTGATACATATAACACACGGGGGGGACAGTGATACATATAACACACAGGGAGGACAGTGATACATGTAACACACAGGGAGGACAGTGATACATATAACACACAGGGAGGACAGTGATACATATAACACACAGGAGGACAGTGATACATATAACACACAGGAGGACAGTGATACATATAACACAGGGGACAGTGATACATATAACACACAGGGGACAGTGATACATGTAACACACAGGAGGACAGTGATACATGTAACACACAGGGAGGACAGTGATACATGTAACACACAGGGAGGACAGTGATACATGTAACCACACAGGGAGGACAGTGATACATATAACACACAGGGAGGACAGTGATACATGTAACACACAGGAGGACAGTGATACATATAACACACAGGGAGGACAGTGATACATGTAACACACAGGGGGACAGTGATACATATAACACACAGGAGGACAGTGATACATATAACACACAGGGGACAGTGATACATATAACACACAGGGGGACAGTGATACATATAACACACAGGAGGACAGTGATACATATAACACACAGGAGGACAGTGATACATATAACACACAGGGAGGACAGTGATACATATAACACACAGGGAGGACAGTGATACATATAACACACAGGAGGACAGTGATACATATAACACACAGGGGGACAGTGATACATATAACACACAGAAGGGGACAGTGATACATATAACACACAGGGAGGACAGTGATACATATAACACACAGGGAGGACAGTGATACATATAACACACAGGAGGACAGTGATACATATAACACACAGGGGGACAGTGATACATATAACACACAGGAGGACAGTGATACATATAACACACAGGGACAGTGATACATATAACACACAGGAGGACAGTGATACATATAACACACAGGGGGACAGTGATACATGTAACACACAGGGAGGACAGTGATACATATAACACACAGGGAGGACAGTGATACATATAACACACAGGAGGACAGTGATACAGGTAACACACAGGAGGACAGTGATACATATAACACACAGGGAGGACAGTGATACATATAACACACAGGAGGACAGTGATACATGTAACACACAGGGGGACAGTGATACATGTAACACACAGGGAGGACAGTGATACATATAACACACAGGGGACAGTGATACATATAACACACAGGGGACAGTGATACATGTAACACACAGGGGGACAGTGATACATGTAACACACAGGAGGACAGTGATACATGTAACACACAGGGGGGGACAGTGATACATGTAACACACAGGGGGACAGTGATACATGTAACACACAGGAGGACAGTGATACATATAACACACAGGGGACAGTGATACATGTAACACACAGGGGACAGTGATACATATAACACACAGGGGGACAGTGATACATGTAACACACAGGGGGACAGTGATACATGTAACACACAGGAGGACAGTGATACATATAACACACAGGGGGACAGTGATACATATAACACACAGGAGGACAGTGATACATATAACACACAGGGAGGACAGTGATACATATAACACACAGGAGGACAGTGATACATGTAACACACAGGAGGACAGTGATACATGTAACACACAGGAGGACA
The DNA here is from genome assembly GCF_038048845.1 of Mixophyes fleayi. Lineage (NCBI taxonomy): Eukaryota > Metazoa > Chordata > Amphibia > Anura > Limnodynastidae > Mixophyes > Mixophyes fleayi. Next base: position 5,029 of record NC_134404.1, on the reverse strand, counting down.
GTGATACATGTAACACACAGGGGGACAGTGATACATGTAACACACAGGAGGACAGTGATACATGTAACACACAGGGAGGACAGTGATACATGTAACACACAGGGAGGACAGTGATACATGTAACACACAGGGGACAGTGATACATGTAACACACAGGAGGACAGTGATACATGTAACACACAGGGAGGACAGTGATACATGTAACACACAGGAGGACAGTGATACATATAACACACAGGAGGACAGTGATACATGTAACACACAGGGGACAGTGATACATGTAACACACAGGGACAGTGATACATGTAACACACACAGGAGGACAGTGATACATGTAACACACAGGAGGACAGTGATACATGTAACACACAGGAGGACAGTGATACATGTAACACACAGGAGGACAGTGATACATGTAACACACAGGGGACAGTGATACATAGTAACACACAGGGGGACAGTGATACATGTAACACACAGGGGGACAGTGATACATGTAACACACAGGGAGGACAGTGATACATGTAACACACAGGGAGGGACAGTGATACATGTAACACACAGGGAGGACAGTGATACATGTAACACACAGGGGGACAGTGATACATGTAACACACAGGAGGACAGTGATACATGTAACACACAGGAGGACAGTGATACATGTAACACACAGGGGACAGTGATACATATAACACACAGGGGGACAGTGATACATGTAACACACAGGGAGGACAGTGATACATATAACACACAGGGGGACAGTGATACATGTAACACACAGGGGGACAGTGATACATGTAACACACAGGGAGGACAGTGATACATATAACACACAGGGGGACAGTGATACATGTAACACACAGGAGGACAGTGATACATATAACACACAGGGGGACAGTGATACATGTAACACACAGGGAGGACAGTGATACATATAACACACAGGGAGGACAGTGATACATGTAACACACAGGGGACAGTGATACATGTAACACACAGGGAGGACAGTGATACATATAACACACAGGGGGACAGTGATACATGTAACACACAGGAGGACAGTGATACATATAACACACAGGGGGACAGTGATACATGTAACACACAGGGAGGACAGTGATACATATAACACACAGGGGACAGTGATACATATAACACACAGGGGGACAGTGATACATATAACACACAGGGGACAGTGATACATGTAACACACAGGAGGACAGTGATACATATAACACACAGGGGGGACAGTGATACATGTAACACACAGGGAGGACAGTGATACATATAACACACAGGGGACAGTGATACATATAACACACAGGGAGGACAGTGATACATATAACACACAGGGGGACAGTGATACATGTAAACACACAGGGGGACAGTGATACATATAACACACAGGGGGACAGTGATACATATAACACACAGGGAGGACAGTGATACATGTAACACACAGGGGGACAGTGATACATGTAACACACAGGAGGACAGTGATACATGTAACACACAGGAGGACAGTGATACATGTAACACACAGGGAGGACAGTGATACATGTAACACACAGGGAGGACAGTGATACATGTAACACACAGGAGGACAGTGATACATGTAACACACAGGAGGACAGTGATACATGTAACACACAGGAGGACAGTGATACATGTAACACACAGGGGACAGTGATACATGTAACACACAGGGAGGACAGTGATACATGTAACACACAGGAGGACAGTGATACATGTAACACACAGGAGGACAGTGATACATGTAACACACAGGAGGACAGTGATACATGTAACACACAGGGGACAGTGATACATGTAACACACACAGGAGGACAGTGATACATGTAACACACAGGAGGACAGTGATACATGTAACACACAGGGGGACAGTGATACATGTAACACACAGGAGGGACAGTGATACATGTAACACACAGGAGGACAGTGATACATATAACACACAGGGGACAGTGATACATATAACACACAGGGGGACAGTGATACATGTAACACACAGGGGGACAGTGATACATGTAACACACAGGGAGGACAGTGATACATGTAACACACAGGGGGACAGTGATACATGTAACACACAGGGAGGACAGTGATACATGTAACACACAGGGGACAGTGATACATGTAACACACAGGGGACAGTGATACATGTAACACACAGGGAGGACAGTGATACATATAACACACAGGGAGGACAGTGATACATGTAACACACAGGGGGACAGTGATACATGTAACACACAGGGAGGACAGTGATACATGTAACACACAGGGAGGACAGTGATACATGTAACACACAGGGAGGACAGTGATACATATAACACACAGGGGAGACAGTGATACATATAACACACAGGGGGACAGTGATACATGTAACACACAGGGGAGACAGTGATACATATAACACACAGGGGGGACAGTGATACAGGTAACACACAGGGAGGACAGTGATACAGGTAACACACAGGGGACAGTGATACATATAACACACAGGAGGACAGTGATACATATAACACACAGGGGAGACAGTGATACATGTAACACACAGGGGACAGTGATACATATAACACACAGGGGACAGTGATACATGTAACACACAGGGAGGACAGTGATACAGGTAACACACAGGGGGACAGTGATACAGGTAACACACAGGAGGACAGTGATACATATAACACACAGGAGGACAGTGATACATGTAACACACAGGGGACAGTGATACATATAACACACAGGGGGACAGTGATACATATAACACACAGGGGGACAGTGATACATATAACACACAGGGGGGACAGTGATACATGTAACACACAGGGAGGGACAGTGATACATGTAACACACAGGGGGACAGTGATACATATAACACACAGGGGACAGTGATACATATAACACACAGGGGACAGTGATACATGTAACACACAGGGGACAGTGATACATGTAACACACAGGAGGACAGTGATACATATAACACACAGGGGGACAGTGATACATGTAACACACAGGGAGGACAGTGATACATGTAACACACAGGGGGACAGTGATACATGTAACACACAGGAGGACAGTGATACATATAACACACAGGAGGGACAGTGATACATGTAACACACAGGGAGGAGAGTGATACATATAACACACAGGGAGGACAGTGATACATGTAACACACAGGAGGACAGTGATACATGTAACACACAGGGAGGACAGTGATACATGTAACACACAGGGGGACAGTGATACATGTAACACACAGGGGAGACAGTGATACATATAACACACAGGGAGACAGTGATACATATAACACACAGGGGAGACAGTGATACATATAACACACAGGGGGGACAGTGATACAGGTAACACACAGGGAGGACAGTGATACAGTAACACACAGGAGGACAGTGATACATATAACACACAGGAGGACAGTGATACATATAACACACAGGGGACAGTGATACATATAACACACAGGGGACAGTGATACATGTAACACACAGGGGGACAGTGATACATGTAACACACAGGGAGGACAGTGATACAGTAACACACAGGGGGACAGTGATACATGTAACACACAGGAGGACAGTGATACATGTAACACACAGGGAGGACAGTGATACATATAACACACAGGGGGACAGTGATACATATAACACACAGGGAGGACAGTGATACATGTAACACACAGGGGGACAGTGATACATGTAACACACAGGAGGACAGTGATACATGTAACACACAGGAGGACAGTGATACATGTTAACACACAGGGAGGGACAGTGATACATGTAACACACAGGGGGACAGTGATACATATAACACACAGGAGGACAGTGATACATGTAACACACAGGGGACAGTGATACATGTAACACACAGGGGGACAGTGATACATGTAACACACACAGGAGGACAGTGATACATGTAACACACAGGGGACAGTGATACTGTAACCACAGGGGACAGTGATACATGTAACACACAGGAGGACAGTGATACATGTAACACACAGGAGGACAGTGATACATGTAACACACAGGAGGACAGTGATACATATAACACACAGGGGGACAGTGATACATGTAACACACAGGGAGGACAGTGATACATGTAACACACAGGGAGGACAGTGATACATGTAACACACAGGGAGGACAGTGATACATATAACGACACAGGAGGACAGTGATACATACGTAACAACACAGGGGGACAGTGATACATTGTAACACACAGGGGGACAGTGATACATGTAACACACAGGAGGGACAGTGATACATGTAACACACAGGAGGACAGTGATACATGTAACACACAGGGGGACAGTGATACATGTAACACACAGGGAGGACAGTGATACATGATAACACACAGGGGGACAGTGATACATGTAACACACAGGAGGACAGTGATACATATAACACACAGGGGGACAGTGATACATGTAACACACAGGAGGACAGTGATACATATAACACACAGGGAGGACAGTGATACATGTAACACACAGGGAGGACAGTGATACATGTAACACACAGGAGGACAGTGATACATATAACACACAGGGGGACAGTGATACATGTAACACACAGGAGGACAGTGATACATATAACACACAGGAGGACAGCTGATACATGTAACACACAGGGTAGGACAGTGATACATGTAACACACAGGGAGGACAGTGATACATAGTAACACACAGGGAGACAGTGATACATATAACACACAGGGAGGACAGTGATACATGTAACACACAGGGAGGACCAGTGATACATGTAACACACAGGGAGGACAGTGATACATGTAACACACAGGGGGACAGACAGTAACACACAGGGGACAGTGATACATGTAACACACAGGGGAGGACAGTGATACATATAACAGCACAGGGGAGGACAGTGATACATAGTAACACACAGGGGAGGACAGTGATACATGTAACACGACAGGAGGACAGTGATACATATAACACACAGGGGGGACAGTGATA